>NC_048407.1:30174518-30194726 GCF_013103735.1 Etheostoma cragini
CTGAAGGCAAAAGGGGGTCCAACCCGTTACTAGCATGGGGTACCTAATAAAGTGGCCGGTGAGTGTATATAAATATATATTTTTTAAAGATTTTACCAATCCATTTCATTACTCTGCAATATTTATTTATATATTTATTTATTATTTAGTACTTAACCATCTCATTACTGTGCAATATTTATCTATACTTAGTACTTAACCATTTCATTACAGTGCAATATTAATTTATTTGTTTATACTAATCTCCTTTCACACAATGTGTATTCAAGCCATTTTATATAGGCATACAGTTGCTCTCCGGACTGCACCAGCCCCCCCCCCACAACCCTCTTTTTTTTCTCTCAGATGGGCTGTGTAAACACGGACAAAGAATGGTGCAGAAATGGGGTGCTTTGATCCAACTACCGCTAACCGCTGGTGGAGTTAAATGCCGACCATTCTACATTCTACGCAAATTCATTGCTGTGTTGATACTCAGTGTTTACTAGGGCTGTAATCTCCCAGTCGACTGGTCGATTTATTGTTCGATACGTTCTGGCTCGACCAAAATTCTGGTCGATTTTTTGCCGTGTTATTTCATCCAGTGGAAGCATAGAGTGTTGCGGTTTTTGGGTGAAAAGCACTAATTGCTAAAAGGGGTGTCTTCAGAACACCCCCCTGGTTTTTGGATTAGCCCAACCCACTGGGGACGGATTAAAGAAAGAACTAGAAAGCCTTGTTTTAGTGGTTTGTTGAATATTATCGGCGCACCCTCCCTCAACGACGGTAGCGTTCCCCAGACCCCCCCAGACCCAGCTGGATCTTAAGCCTCTACCATCCAAACGCAAAAATAATATCACGGAAGGAATCGTCGACTTTATTGCTCAGGATATGAGGCCCATTGCTGGCACTGAGCTCTGTCAGAGCCGACAGACGAGTGGCATTTCAGTGCAAAATAATTAGATCAAAAACGATTTAATATGCTGAAAATAACCTACAAGCACAAGTACTGCAGGACAGTACAGTTAATTCATCTTGCATTTTTTCCGCCCCTCCGCACCGCACCCAGTCGATTTTTAGTCTAAATTTTCAAGACTTCAGTTGACCAAGATTTTCTTCGGTTGATTACAGCCCTAGTGTTTAAATGACTCCAAGTGCTAATGCTACCATTGCGTAAGCTGAACTTTATGGAGCCTACTCCTGGAGTTGTTGTCTTTCATCCACAAGAGCCAAATATACATTTTCTGTCTTTTCTCGGTCTAGGAGGCACCAATTTCTAAAATAATTTCACGTTTCTACTACATAAACGACTTAATTTAAGTAAATATTCATCTTTCCAGTCAACGTGTCACGAGGAAAATAAAAGCCTCCTATTTACGAGAACAAGCTGAGAGACCTCCAGCTTACAGCGGGGTCTTGGAGCGGGACTGGCTAAGCGACGAGCCAGTGGCCCCGGCGGGCGCTAGCCGGCTGTTGCACTTTATGGAGCTTCTCAAAAAAATCTATTTGGTAAATTGTATCGTGTTGTTTTTTGCCTGTGTCAAAGGCCAAAGAAGAACAGATAGAACGATCCGATCCTTTTCAACCTTTCTCTTTTAACGTCCAGGGTGGTCTTTGGATGATTGTTTTGTTGTCGGATTGGTAAGTGATACTCCACCCAAAGTCTCATCTCCACCCAGAGTATCAAGTACACTTCGTAGATTTGAAAGGTGGCAGATTTGTACTTTTCTCCATTGTAGCAAAAGATTTAAAAAAAACCCTGAAAGATCCTTGATAGTCTACACATAGAAACAGCCTAAGAAGTCATAGAAAAAAGGTAGAGTTTCAGATCATAGCTGTAAGTGTTGTAATTTTTCTGTGTGTGTTCATCTTCTATACCTTGCAGGAGCATATAGCACAGCCGTCAAAGCTGGGTTTCCAGTCCTCTCCGTTGCGTCTGATTCCCTCTTCGTGTGGGCAGTCGCCGCCGCAGCCCGGACCAGACGTGCACACGCAGTCGTAGCCTCCCGGGAGGTTCACACACACACTGTCATTCCAGCAGGTGTGTGTCTGCAAACTGCACTCATCGTTGTCTGGAAGACAAAGAGTAAGCCACGGTCAGTCATGCATCGGGTACGTTTTCATTCATGCTTGTACTGTATGACATTTAGTTATGACCTTTGCTTTTGTGTTCCATTTTATTTAATTTTTCTCTCTTAGCATGAGAATGGTTGAATCCATCAGGAAATCCAAATCATGTTTGCTTCTCAAAGTCTTAATAAGTTGGGACATTCCGAAAACTTTCTTGGAGTCAAACACCCAAGACTTCTTCTTACATGCAGTATCAAAGGCTTAACAGCATATATTTGACAACATATGGAGGCCCTAAATATAAATAATTAAATGATGACGAATGAACAGATGATCAAGTGAAAGACTTCAGGGGACAATGCAGTTTACATTTTGCATGTTTTGCAATTCATATCCTCCGTGTTTGTATAGATTATTATTTATTGAAACAGGAAGAATAGCTCAGATTTTTTCTTTCTTTCTTTGTTTTGTGTTGATGCAGCAATTTTTTGTTTTATAAAGTGTAATGAATGTAAAAGGCTAAATTCCATGGCATTAAACATTTATAGAAACATACTTTGGAAAAATTGTATTTCTCAAAATAAAGTATACTGTGTGTGTACCTGCAGTATCAGCTAATTTCAAATCATACCTTGGCCTAGTGCGACATGACAACAGAGTTTACTTTGAAGCACAACACATTTCCTAAAATCATACACTGCACTACTTATTTGCTTGCCAAATACAATTTGGTTGAATCATAATTCATTTCTGTATTTTTTTCTATTGGCGATGTTGATCCTGAGGATATTTAGTCATTCGTCATTCAGACATTCAGTGTCAGACAAAGCCCATGTTTTCCAGTACAAGATGCACCAATGGACAATTTCCAGCTCTGCACAGGGAAGTGATTACTTTTTACTCTGTGGTAGATGTGGCACACATTTACTTTTAATTAAAATTGGTATGTCCTCACATCACTATACAGCCAGGTAGGTATCAGGTTTAACATTTGTAATAATTTGCATTAAACAGAATATACATCTTAGCACTCAAGACATGGCCTCAAATGAATTGCATTTGGTTACTGTTGTGGTAAATGTAAATGTGCTGTATTTATATAGCGCTTTTCCAGTCTTAACAACTGCTCAAAACGCTTTTACATCTACAGGAAACATTTACCATTCACACACATTCATACACTGTGGCCGGGGCTGCAGTGCCACCTGGTGCAGGTGCCACCTGCTCATCAGATGAACATTCACAGACATTCACACTCCGATGCGCAGCACCGGGGGCAACTTGGGGTTCAGTGTCTTGCCCAAGGACACTTCGACAATGACTGCAGGGGCGGGGATCTAACCACCAACCTTCCGATTGGCAGGCATCCGCTCTACCACTGAGCCACAGCCGCCCCTTGTGGTACAAACTAATATGACACACACACACACGCGCGCACACACACACACACACACACACACACACACACACACACACACACACACACACACACACACACACACACACACACACACACACACACACACAAGCCGTGATTTGTCTGGAAACCCAACTAAGATTTCATGGAAATAAATGAAACCAAAGATTTTAACTGCAAATATAACTTGGACTCTGATTGATCAAAAAAGGTAAAAAGTGTGTCAATTACTCTATGTGTGGAACAGTACTTCATGGGCTTAAAGCTTGGGCTTAGCCTCTACGGAGTATTTCTTTCAATAATAAATGCAACATACGGATATACTGTATATTTCAGGTTTTGGTTCTTATCACAACATTATGTTGTCTTAGTCATCTCTTACACACATTTAAGAAGATTGCTTTTATTCTGTTATGATTCATTCAAACAAACAAACTATTTGCATTATAATTAAGCCAAATATCCCACTCCTCCTCCTTATATAAAAAGAGTATACCTTGCAATCACACTTATGTTCTCATTGGATTCAGTTCAATCATCAGTGAAATGTAACATCTGTTCAGTTTCTTTCTAACCTTTCCCCTGTATACCAAAGGAACCAACCTGAATAAAGAGGGCCGATGGCATCTACTGTATTAATGGGACTCAGGAAAAACGGTGCCAAATGTCTATTTCTACCTTTTATCAAGTCATGACATTTAACTCTCTTTATCCTCACTATGTGAGAGAAAAAGACCAAAAGTCCCTTTGACAGTAGTTGTGCTCTCCCCTGCCACCAGACATCAATCACACCCACATGAAAGCAGGCCACTACTGTTGCATTAACAAAGCAGGAAAACTGAAGAAAAGAATAAAATAAAAAATAAATGTATGTTTTTGTTTGTGTGTTTAACTCTAACCATGTTTTCACACTGTGAGCAACACTGGTCGACAAGTCCATTTACTTTCTTCACAGTTGAGAAAGATGGAAAGATGAAACACGGTCACAGGTTTTAAAAGATTGTTTCCACACCTCCCTGTTTCCTAGGAGATACAGAATGTTTAGTTTTGTATTGTGCCACATTACCACTGGGGAATAAAAAGAGCTAATCCTCTGCATGGTAGCCATTTAAGAAAATAAAAGGATCAGACTTAGCTCAACTACCATTTGTCCAAGCTGTACTTTGTCAGGTTGGTTCCAACGGATATTTTCTTTGTAAGCCTGTTCACCATTGGTAGTAAAACACACATAATCGTTGTTCAACGTATGACCTGAATAATGTTGGATATGCCACTATCCTTCGCCATGTTAAGGTTTGGGAACTTTGGGAAAAAATTGGAACCGTCTGAATCAAATTGTGAAGTGGACCAGTAGGCTGATAGGAAAGCCACAGCTCAACCCAGAATCCTTGTATTCTAAACAGTTAGAAAGGATAGCTGAAACTATTTTGAAAGACCACTTCCACCCTTTACATAGTGAATTTCATCTCCTACCGTCGGGATGCATTTATAAAGTACCAGTCTGTAAAACTAAGCGATACAGAAACAGCTTTGTCCCAGTGGCTATACGTATATTAAATAAATAGTGGCAACACAGGTCAGATAATCTGGTCTGCGGAACTATTAATTTATTGAATTTTGTTAGTTAAGAACAATGATGTTGTCAAGTAACATCCTAGTTTGCTGCTGATTGTGTGTGTGTGTGTGTGTGTGTGTGTGTGTGTAAAAGGAGGCTAACCCACTCCAAACCCAGCGTAAGCAATCACACAAGGCTTGTATCATGCGGACGCAAGTTTTGTTGTCATTACTTAGGAATCCTCATGGGAGAGACAGAAACAACGCACCGTAGCTTTAAAATTTTGGTTTGGAACAGAGCTCTGAATGGTATGTTGTTTGGCTCACATCATGTATCCAAAAAGGTCGATAATAAAATAAAGGATCTAATATTATGATTCAGTATTTTTTTATTTTTTTTGTTGCCTTGAATGAATCCCATTTACCGTAAGCGCTAGAGCACCGGGGAAAAACACAATGGCTCAACCAAAGAGGTGAGTTATGAACCAATCGTTAGTTCAGCGACGGTTATAACAAGAAAAAGATGACGGATGGGTGGAGATGTTTTTAGACTTGCAAATTAGTTGGAGCTTGATTTTGGATGACAACTTTGGATGAATTTTAGAGATCTGGACAAAACCAATGGATAGTAAACCCCAGGAACAAAATGAAAAGCCTTGTCATTAAATGTGTGAACAACTTGTTAAAACAATGTATTGTTATGAAGGGATATAAAACTGTTTCCCAAATTCCCCACCCCATTCAACATGAATTTTGGTTTTCTTCAGTGGAGATTGACGAGCAGTATCTGGCAGGCAGCCCTATTCTGGGTTGAAGTGACAGTGCTGAATGCACACTCTAATTGGTTGCAGTATCAAGTTTGCTGGATACAGAGAGGGAGGAAAACAGCTCAGCCAGGAATGAATTGTGCCGGCGACAGACTATTTGCATACACTAAATGAAATCCCTATCAGCCAGTCAGACACACTGTACCTCCGCTGGTGAAGGATTAATGCTCTTCATGCTACATTCACCACATTCAGCCACAAGCTGCTGCTCGCAGATCAAGCATACTCTTACATGTAGACTATGAAAGACAGTCTTACAATGAAACACAAAAGCCTTTCGGAGAAACCAACTGAGCACAGCCGACCATGAGAAAAACGTACACTTGCAACTCTACATGTGCTGTTACACATGAAAGCACTAATCCCAAAAGTGCATGTACACGACAAGTCACATTCACACAGGCATAGACGCACACACAGATACACACAACAAATAAACCCCTCCGACAGATGTTGGTAATTAGAAGGCATCAGAAAGCTTAGTATTTGAGTATTTAAGACATATTTCACTGGTACGTCTCCAGGCAGCCCATATGGAAAGGTCATGTACATCACAGGGAGAGAGAGAGAGAGAAAATGATGCACACAGGCTGTTGTGCAGGGACACAGTGGGAGTTTATGGTGTATTATCCTTATCTTTTGGCACAATCTGTTTATTAAAGCCACCTGTCTCTCCCTGAAGCATTAGGCATAATAAAAAGGTTTTGAGATGCAATACACGCCCCTCTCAGTTAAAGCAATAAAAGGAAAAAGGACTGCTGCTCGCAGCTGCTCAGGTCTTCACCACAACAACATGCAGTGCAACACAATGCAACATAATACAATGTAATGAATGAAAATCCATTGTGTCACGGCATAGCCAACTCAACACACTGCTACAAAACACAAATAAGAACACAGTAAAATCCAACATGAGCCAACAAGAAATCACCCACAGCAGCAAAATGATTAAGCTACTGTAACACTTTAATGTCTCAATGTATCACACTGACATACAACGACAAGGTGTATTGTAACACACGGTATTGTAAGAATCGTAATGTTTCACATAACTTAAGATGTAAAACAAATAAACAACTTTACGGCAACAGTGTTATGTTGACATGCAAATAATCTGCAGGTTTTGATTAGTTTTGTGTACAGCATGTTTTATTCTTCTTTGTGTTGATTTTACCTGAAATGCTAATTTGTGAAATGCTACTTTGTGTTGTTCCTTTGTATAAAAAGCACCATTGTCACAGCTCAGTAAATTAATGTGCCATTGTTCTTGTGGCCATTGCTCTATAAAGAATACAAAAATATACCAAGATTCCATTTTCGTGGCCTGTCTGTGTCTGAGAAAAGGCCAGTAACTGAGGAGAATAAGATGGCTTAAAGGATCATTCTGGTTGATTTCAACATGTAGCTCTGTTTTTTTTATTTTTTTTTATTTGTAGTACTGTCAGTAGAGAGACAAATAAAAACAATTGGTGCAGTCTACATCGAGGTAACCTCCTGCTAGAATTTACACCCAACACTCTTTAACAGGGCAAGTTTTAAACTTGTTTTTAGCCTCTAAATATGCTCAAAATGTGAGTACCAATGCCTAACCATGTGCAGTTATTACTTCCAAGTGAACAAGGTGAATTTGACTGCAGTAGATGTGACAGAAAGGCATAAAAGTTGTGACAATCAACTAGTGTGGACCACACCGGAAAACAGGAAATAAACAAGTCTGGATTAACACAACTTTTGTCACATCTACTGCAGTCAAATTCACTGTGTTCACTTTGAACTACTCATGGTTAGGCACTGGTAATGACCGGTAGAGGCTAAAAACAAGTCTGAAACTTGGTCTGTTTAAGCCTGTTGGGTGCAAAATCTAGCAGGAGGATAAACCGGTGTAGACTGCACCGATACTGACAACACTATAAATGTAAAAAAAAAAAAAAAAAGAGCTACATGCTGAATTCAATCGAAATTCTCCTTTAAGCAACTGAACAAGTTAATCGGGGCGCTTGCCAGAAAGCAGCTAGCTAGTAATGTGCAGTGCAGTGGAATCAATAGAAAAATGTCAATTGTCAATAAAAGTGGCCAACTTGAAATGAAATATTTTGTATCCATCCTCTGTAACTCATCAACTTGCATCCGTCTTTCATTCTGTCTTTCTAGTGCTCAGTCTAATACGTAACAAAAATCCCTTGACTACACTGCTCATCTGTACATATTTACCACATGTGGGAAAACTAAACTAAAAACTAAAAACATTTGTGAAATGTCTGTATGAAAAGACACTTTATGTAAAGCTCTTTAATGCCCAAACTGGAAGAGCTTACTCAGTCAATTCACAGCAGGACGTCCTTGGAGTAGCAATGCCAGTGGCTCCATGTGCCAAACATGAATTAGCCCCTTCAAAACAACAAAAGTGCTCTGTTAGTTTGAAAACTAACATCCTTTAACAGGAAGACCCTTTTCACAGCGCACACACCCACCAACATTGAAGAATTCTCCAATTTCCTGTTGTGGCAAAACACTAGATAGGATCACTTGATTGTTTGACATAGTTGAAAATAGTAGTGGGTGATGCTTTTTTGCTTCTAAAAGTTGAAATAAATCTGTGCATGACTAGCTTTCTCAAAACGTTAGCCTCTTCTGTCTCACTAATTCTCAACCTTAGTGCTTTCTGCTGTTTCCTTCATGGCAGTTACATACTCTTGGCCAACATGCAGCGTTGACAGTTAGCTGACTGGTGCTGCTGCTGCTCTCTGCTTTGATCTGGCTCTCTTATTACAAAATGCTACTTTTGTTTTGGTTGACTCATGAGAGGCTGTTGGAGGAATATTGCAGAGGGAAAAGAAATCCTGTTACATTGTCATTTGTACTTATTTCCCTTGGGGATATGGCAGATATACTGTCACAGCTACACACGTATCTGGTTGTGACACACATGTCCATGTTATGACACACACATACACACACACACAAACACAAACACACACACTTGTACTTATACTGTAAAGTCTTGAAAATCAATGTCATTAGTAGCGAGAAATTAGGAACAAAATGTGGTTTTGCCAATTCATCACTAGAATCAATATACCTAAACTTATCCACATTCATATTTAAATGCAAGAAATTTCATATCCAGCTACAAAAACAGCCTAAAAAGTCGGAAGTTATAACGGAAGTACAACGAGGCATTATCATGGATACACCGTCTAAATAGGCGAATAGCCAGAGGAAATATTACCATGATCCTCAAAGTGGTCGCTTCCAAGAGACTGACAGAAAAGTGTGTGATTACGTGCCAGAAAAACATAATGATGGGATGCCCATTACCAGAGCAGTCATTCAGCTAAAGGCCTTAAAAATATATATAGTTAAATATGACACCTTTATCTAAAAAGATTTTGAAAGTATTTTTGTATTTAAAAGATGTTAAAAACAACAGCCTAGCTTTTTTATTCAATGTGTTTTCATCAGAATAATTTCCAAATAAAATTATTTTCTTTATAAAAACATGATTCTGGCCCTATTTTAACAATATGAGTGCATGGTGTGAAGCTCATGGTGCGTTTAGGGTTTGTCCAAATCCACTTTTACTAATTTGATGAGAGAAAAAAAAGGTCTGTGCGCCAGTTGCATGGTTCAAAATGTTAGGCCTGCAGCTGCTGTGGCTGCTGCTATGTAGCTCTCTCTCTGCTCCCCCCCTCCCCTCTGTCTGTACTTAATTGCAGGAGTGAAGCCTGGCGTGCGGGAGTCAGAGTTCCAGCTGCAGCTCATCTACACTAATCACCTCTGCTTCAAATACCCGGTCAACCCACTATGCTTTATCAGATCATAGTCATTACAACCACGTTAGTCTCGCTGCTGACGCTACCTGTTGGAGTTAGCGTTAGCGTTCTTGGTTTGCCCTGAATGTTCTGCGAACCTGACTCCTGCTGCCACTTCACTCCTGCCTTCCACCATTCTTGCTCTGTAAACTGGATCTCCGGACTATTGGACACGGACCCTTGGAAACATGGAAACCACTCCTGCTCTGTACCCTGGATATCCATTGGATCTGGACTTTGCTTTTCCCTGTTGCATTCCCGAACTTGGACACTTGGAATAAACCTGTTAAACAGTCATTTGGCTCTGCGTTTGTGTCTGCACTTGGGTTCAACTTTAGTTTCCCACGTAACACAGAAGGGTTAAGTGTCTTCACTGCTTCATAGGTGTGTTTTGGGCGTAACATGCAATAAACTAGAGTGTCATCTCCCATTCCCTTTTAAAAGCCAGGCGCGTTTGTACCTTGGCAATATGGTATTCTGGATTGTTTTCAATCTGTGTGGTAATGTGACACAAAGTTTCGGCCAAGTAAAGTCTGACAAACGGTGCGTCCGTCTATCACTTTCCATAAACTGGACTGAAATCACTTTCTAGGGGAATGTGCTGAAATCATACAGAACCTCTCTCCTTAAAGCAAATTAATCAAACCCAACTGCTGATGTTGCACTTTGCTTTAAAGGTTAAGTGAAAGCAAACGTGTATCAATCAGTCAAGGAATCCTGTTGGAGAACCCATTACAACTTCACATGATGCTCAGAGGCAACAAAAAAAAAGCAGTGCCTTGGATTTGGTGAGTGAAATTTAGATAGAATGTCATCTGTAATATGCTGAACCGACTGGAAATTGTGATGTTCAAGTAATGTCAGTACCAGGAGTCGGTAAACAGCTGTATTTGTAACTATTAATAGTTGTTAGCACGGTAACATGCTAAAGTAAGATGATTGCCATGCTAAACATTACATCATGAGTTCTGGAGCCTATTTTCCAAAGTAAGCCATTCCGCATAATGGGTACTTTTACATTTGTTACTAAGTATATTTTGATGCTGGTATTTTTGTACTTTTACTTAACTAAGATTTGAAATTCAATTCAATTCAATTCAATTTTATTTATAGTATCAATTCATAACAAGAGTTATCTCAAACACTTTACAGATAGACCACACTCCATAATTTACAAGGACCCAACAGTTCTAGTAGTCTCCTCCAGAGCAAGCAACAGTGCAACAGTGGCGAGGAAAAACTTCCTTTAAGGCAGAAACCTCGGACAGACCCAGGTGTCTGACGACCGGTTGGGGTTAGAATGAAGAGTGGAAATAACAAAAATAGAAAGAAATAATGAAAGAAATGCATGCCTTTTAGTAATGTTTTAGTAATGCATGCCTAAGTAGTAAGCACTTTGGTATTGCTACATTTACTTAAAAGGTCCCATGGCATGAAAATTTCACTTTATTAAGATTTTTATCATTAGTACGAGTTACCCCAGCATGCCTATGGTCCCCCAGTGGCTAAAAATGGTGATAGACGAAAACCGAGCCCTGGGTATCCTGCTCTTGCTTCTAGAAAAGGAAAACTCAGATGGGCCGATCTGGAATCTTGCTCCTTATGATAATGGAAATCGAGTGAGCTAAAGGACCCTAGTGATAAAAGACACTTGAAAAGGAAGTCACTCAGGGACAGTATTCAGTATTTACTATGAAGTGAACACAGGAAGGGGTGAGGACAGTGGCCATGTAGAGGTTTAGTGGCTGGTATTAAAAACAAGGATATTTTCATTTGTTTGCTCACCAATGCAGGAGCTCCCATCTAGCAGGTAGGAGCCATTGTCATGGAAACCACTTCTGCATTCACAGTGGTACCAGCCGGGCAAGTTGACACAGCGGGAGTGGTTGTGGCACTCAATCAGGCCCTCTGCACACTCGTCAATATCTGAGGACACAAACACACACAGTAGCATCAGCATCCCTCTAAATTATCTTAGCAACAAACCAAAACCTGACACTTTTTTTTCTCTTTATTCTTTGATTTGTGCTGGTTACAACAGGGTAGGTGGATCCAATCAGAGCAGAGCTGGGTAAGCTGCTAGCCCACATTAGACAGCTAACATCTCTGCCGCCTGTCTGCCACAGCAGGGATCAAAGTCTTTTGGAAATCACAGAGGTGCTTCCTCCGTGCACGTCTCTATTTCTTCTCCTCGACCGTCTGCACCCAGCTTGCTTTGTTTCTGGTTTACATACGCACGGCCAGCCCAGAGACGTTAGGTCTTTACTCCCTCTCTGGGGGGGCGGGTGGGTGGAAGTAAATCTCTCTCATCCATTATGTATGGTGTGAGCTCTGCACCTCATCTGCAGCTCTCTCGCTTCTGGCTGCAAAGACCCGACCTGTGCACACACCCTGATAGTTAAAGCGTGACCTTCAGTCACACCTTCAATCACCTAAATGTGAACCAAAGGTAGCGAGGGACTGCTCGTTATAAGTGTCATGTCTGTGTATATCTCATGTGGTTGCTGAAGGGGGCAGACACTACATTTTCAAGCAAATCAACAAGAAAAGTGCAATATAGTCTGTATCTAGCTTGAGCAGCAGGCATGGTTCATATTATTTAATGGGTTCTAGGAGGGTTTGTATAAGAGAGAGAGGGTGGTACAGTTTGTTTACAGATTATCCATGTCAGAGCAGTACAAACTAAAACCCATGGGAAGCGACATCTTGCTTTTTAGGTTCTGTAACTTCCCAGCTTCAAAAGATGCGTGTTTATTATATAATCTGGTTAATGGCTTTATAATCACAATCAAGAATGAAATTCAAACCATTTAAAATGCGTCCTGTTCTTATGTTGTATATTGTTAGAAGTAAGTTAATCATAATACATCCAAGTTGAAGGCATAAGGAAGTAAAGATGACACTAATATTAATAGTCTCATTAAATAAGAAACGTGGGTAACACTTCACTTGAAGGTTTCTACATAAGCGTAACATGACACTGTCATAACCCTAACCCACTGTCATAACCTTAACCCACTGTCATAACCCTAACCCACTGTCATAACCCTAACCCACTGTCATGACACATGAACCCTAACCAAAACTTGTCGTTATAAAACCAAATGTCATAAACGTTTCTGACGGTTTATAATGTTTATGACACGTTGATGACAGTGTCATGTCACTCTTATGTAGCTACCTGAGTAGTATAACTGAAATGTGCATGTGGCATGTCACAGCAGAGCGGACAGTCTCACTATACATAAAACACGGGCAGATTGATGGCAAAAACATGATAAACGCGGAAAACTTCACTGTGATTAATAATTCTCATTACCTCAAAAAATACTACTGTGCAATATTTATGCTCATTACAAATCGGTATCCCCCATAGTATACTCCAGTTACAGTAATTTATTATGTTTTTTACCCTCTTTTGTATAGTATCTAAGTTCTTTGCCTCATTTTATTTTAAAATGTTTTAACTTGTATAATCCCCAATTTCTACAGGAAGCGTAGTGGCTGCGGATAGGCTCCGCTGCGTGACGGCTTCGTTCTCCGCCGTCCGTCAACACCCACCACGGCTAAGGCCATGACTGACAGCTGAAGTCCAGAGGACCCATGAGATCTCGCAAATTAATGAAGAATAGACCCACAAAACAGTTTGTTTCCATCCAGACGAACTGAGAGGAAACAACTCTGTACTGTATTTTCAAGGTGTATTGCAGGGAAATATGATCCACCATGAGCACGGTCTATTTTATTTTGAAAATCAACCTGATGTTTAATTTTGTTTGTTTTATCTGCCGTGTGCTGAATTGCTGCGGAGCTCTCCGGCGTCCGGCAAAAATAGAAACTCTGCGTATCTGCTCCAGAGGGCTGAGGATTGCCCGAGCTGGCATAGAGCTGTTCCGAAGTCAGTGGAAATACACACATTGACTTTTAATGGAAATTGAATGAATCCGATGCCGTTCCGGAGCAGATCCAAAGTCGTTACGCATCCTGTGGAAATTGGGTGAAATTTTTACTCCTTTCTTGACTCAAATGTAAATGTACTGTACTTGTATAGCGCCTTTCTAGTCCTAACCAGTACACAAAGAGCTTTAACATAGTACAGGAACCATTCAATCATTCACACATTCATACACTGTGGCCGAGGCTGCCATACAAGGAGCCACCCGCTAGTCAGATAAACACTCACACACATTTACACTCCGATAAGGGCAGCACAGGGGCTAACTCAAAAGAGCCTGCAAAAGAATTCCTAAGTGCCTGGACTGTTTGGTGTATGCACAAATAAAAACTCTTGACTCTTGCCAGGAGTGTCTCTTTGCTTCCAGTCTTTGCGTTGAGCTATGCTAAACACATGTGGTGTAGTTCCATTTAAAGTAGACGCAGAGACAGATGCATCTTTTAAACATGAGGGTAGATGGTGTCTTTCAATTGAATACGAGTCTGTAGCATTTCTTGTTTGCATTTACAATTTACGGTACCAGACAGCTATCTGATCAGCCCGAGATGCGTGGAGCCGATAAATGGGAACAGATGGATGTGCTGTTTATCTTCTAATCAAACTCAGAGAAAGCAAACACACATATTTCCCAAAATGTCAGCATATTCCTCGAATCTACCTTTTGCTGTTAGAGAATGTTTTAATGCATAAGTGTTCTCCAAAATTGTTTAGCTTATCTGCACAATTCCAAACTTTTCAATCATTTTATAGTTTCCACTGAGAGCACACACACACACAATAAGGCGCAAACCAGTGTGGTTTTTTTGAAAAACACATGGATTTTTAGTTAAAGGAGGGATACTGTATGTTGAGGTCATAGAAAAGATAGTTAGTATACTGAATACTACATATGCTGAAGTAAATTTGTTAATTCGTCAAAAAAAAACTGAGATACAACAAAGTATAGCTGTTGATGGGTTAAGATGAGACAACATTTTGAAAGCAAATTGTTTAAAAATGTGTTATGTTTTTCTTGTGCAGCATTTATGATAATTTATACTTTTCTTTTAAATCATTCCATCTATTGAGGAGTTGGGTTTATATTGTATTTCATAAAAACGTTTTTTAAGGAAGATTATCCTAATGTTGTTTTGTATACCTAGTTTTTACTGATTTACATGATGGACTACATATTAAGAAACCAGAAAGCGACAACAGTTGAAAATGTTTAGGAGAAATATTTGGTACGGCATATTGGAGAAGTTTAAGTTTATGTCAAATTTGAATTGCCTTTTTGTTGAAATTTGCTACACTGAGAGTTGTGTGACTTGTTTAATTTTGACTCAGATACAAGAGAATCACAAAAGCAGCCCCCCCGCTGCAGTTGTCCCCACCACACGCTGGATTTCTGTATACAGTTGACACTACGAGAGCAGTTAACATATGGCATCAACTTATAGCTACAGTTTTTACAAGCCATAAAAAAAACTAACTGCCATTGTGATCTCGTGCTTGTAACAGTTTCCTGTTGCTCCAGTCCTGCTGTGAAAGTCAATACTTTTTGCACACGCACACACGCACACACAGACACTTATCTCTAGATAAGGGAACTCAGGGCGAGTTGTTTAGCAGTGTGTTGTGGTTGTGTCGTTAGCCTGGTGAGCCGCTGGTAATAAGACGTGACAGCTGCTGGGAGGGCTGCCCTCTGCCTGCCTCTCAGGTCAGAGATCTGGTCGGAGCTACACCCAAACATTCCCTCTCTGAAACATACCAAGATTAGAGGTGACTGCTGGATGAGAGCAGCAAACCCTTTAACAAAAGCGCAGTGCTGTGCACGTGCATGAGAGGGCATACGTGCACCTGCTTGGGCCGGTTACACTGCATGATTTAATCCAGACGCGATTATAGTCCTTCAGTGGTGATACAGTGCATCATTAAGTTTCAAATACTGACCCTGATTCAATTTAACGGAATACATTTTTATACTTCCAATAAGTGCATGCTGCAGATTTAATTACATTATATTTACCTTACGCTAAGGCACAAACACTACTTTACAAATGCGTGTTTTTTTTCTAAGCAGTAGTTCATTTCTTATACTGCACTGTTAACTTGTATTTTACACCCATCTGGCTGCTTCTTTATTTTATATTCATGTTAATCAATGGTTGTTGTTTTTTTATTTAATTTGAACTGCTCTTTATGCTTTATGTAAAACACTTTGAGTTTCCTTGCTATAAAAACATGTTGTGTAAATCAAGCTTCCTCGCCATTGGCTCCTTAGTCTTGCTTTGCCAGCACCTCCTCCAAAGCTTGGTTGTGATCAGAACAAATATTGTATTGAATTCACTTTGTTGCTGTTTGACTTTACAGTCTCCTGTTAACCTTGAAATGGATATACACAGGGTTCAGATTAGTAGGCACTCAAGACAAACATCTAAAGCTTTTTGAAATAAGAATTACAATGAACAGATAATAACACACTTGCGATCTTTATCTTTCTCATGTTACATTTTTCTGACATTTCATTATGGCAAAGCTGTCGGGGTTGTGTGCAAACACTGTCTTTATTTAACCCCGCGACCGATCACAGCAGCCAGTGGCCTGTGTTGCAACAATAGCTGTCGGCAGCTCTAATTTACAACACGGGCAACAGAGCGCACATCCTTTACACAGCATGCAATCTCACCATCGTTACTCAAACTCGCTGTATGTCACAGTTGCAAATAATGCTCAACGCTACGTGCAAATGTATATCATGGCACAGTCATATAATCAAAATCATCATTTATCTTTTTTTTTAATTTGCAGACATACACACTTTCTACATATTATGTTTGTTGTGGATGTAGCTTGGAAGAAAAGTCACAATGCTATAGTTGGAACATCTATAGGGCAGAAACAACAGGCAGCAGTGCAGCAAGCCTTCCTAATAACAATAACTCGGCTCTGCTCTCCAACATATCTGTCCCTAATTTATGAAAAGTGACTCATTCTAAGATGTTTTTCACTGCAACTACAAAAACGCTACCACTTTTATTGTGAGGTATATGAGGTGCTGCAAATCTGCTTTCATCTTCGGGGGGAATGCTCCCTTTCTTGTCTGTAAAAATTATGATTTTCAACATTTCTTTCTCTGCCTCGCCCTCTTAGTGGAGGACAGCGACATGTGTCAAATTGTTTTGGCTCTGTACTCTACAGCACTGAATTTAAAATGACGAATATGCAATTAAACTGCCCAAATTCATCTTCAGAGTGTGTGAAGGTGTTTAAATCTGGGTGTCTTTGGACAGTACACAAGAACAATTAACCTAACCCACAAACAAGACAAACAGGGCGTTTTTTGGTGCCAAACAGTGGAATGTTTTTGACTTTTAATCGGCTCAGAATCTGAATCGCTGCCAAACAAGTTTGCACTTGCCCTGGTTTGTTAAGTGCATACAGTAAACAAAATATAATAAAATAGGGATTAGCAATAAAGCAAATTACTGCTGCATTCAAGAACATAAATACAGAATAGATCAACATATCATCAACTTATGTGCAACATAACTATTTTGGAATCAGTTTGCACATCCTTGTGAAATAGGTTGTACTGGAAATCTGGTGATGTAGAGAATACTACCAGGTCATACAGTGGCTACTGGTTGTGTTGTTTTTGTTTATGACAGAGTTGATGTGGAAGGAAAAGCTTGTTGCTGCTCCTTATTTAGGCAACATTATATAAAATTGGTGCCACAGCTAACGCAATGGCTTGCTCCCCTATCTATTTTCGTGTTGTCTCTGTTCCCTTAGAGGTCCGCATTATCAAGATGGTTTGCCATTGGTCAATGGCGTGTCTTGTCAAAGTTTCCAACAACAATAAAAACACAACACAAATGTTTGCCTCCAAGAGTTAGGATTACATTGAAATAAACCGATGCTGGTAGTGCAGAAGAGGACTAGTCTATATTGATGACTTTTCTTTTGCTGGATTTTTCAGGTGCTGCCAGAAATTCCGTTGGATGTCACTCATTTAGGCTCGATGCCCGTCACCTTCTGCTTTCTTTGTGTTGGCGTTCTAAACGCTGGTGGATTTCTGAGGACTATGGTTAACTGCTCCTCAGATCTCTGCAGGGTAAATCCAGACAGCAAAACTAATTCCCTCCCGACACTATTTTGCAGAAGCACCGTTGCTCCGTGCGGCGCTAAGCACCGCCCAAGACAATTGTGATTGGTTTTAAGAAATGCCAATAAAAAACAGAGCACGGTCTTTGAGACTACTATAGGGCTGAAAGAGCATTATTATATGCATTACATCAAATTGAAACATTACACCTATGTTGCCAGAATCCAGCATGACTTTTGGATCATGTCTAGAGATTAAAATACAGATCTCTAGTTTTGTCAGCACAACACACACATGTGATGATGGAGCCAGCAGGAATGTGGAGGTGAAACTGCAAACCTGAACTGAAAAGATTATCTGTCTGATCTGAGACCTGTCATAATCCACTGAACCAATTATAAGCACAGAGACAGCTAAGTACACCAGGACTCGGAAACTCTTCTTTTTGGACAGCACATGTTATTTAAAACCCTATTCATCACCCGCCTAGTAAGAGCTTTTTATTTAGATGTATTAACAGCTCATTTCATTCACACACAGTCAATAATTCCTGTTGCTCAATAGTAATATAAAGCTATTTGTGAGCTTGTGTGTGTGTGTGTGTGTGTGTGTGTGTGTCTGTGTTATCAGCCCTCCACTCTCTTTGTCTGTTGCAGTAAAGTGGACGGGTGACCTTCCTGTGGTATAAAATACAATATGCTTGAGTACACACACACACACACACACACACACACACACACACACACACACACACACACACACACACACACACACACACACACACACACACACACACACACACACACACACACACACACACACACACACACACACACACACACACACAAACAAACATACACTCCATCAATCTTTGTTACAGCCACGGGAAGAAAAGCAGCCAGACAGCATATCACATTTGCCTCTGTTTCCTTCCATTACAATGCAAACGAGAGCACTTAGTACTTTCCAAGGGCCTCACTTAGGCCCCCATCTGTAAATTTTCCCACCGGGGATACGTGAAGACTTTATGACAGCCCGGACTGTGAAGAGCTGCGAGTGTTAGCTCACGGATGAAAATGGGAATTAATCTTACACATAGTTAAAATAATCCCCAAGCTCCTGAGTTTAAATGATTACCCCTATCTCCGCTGTACTAACCTACTGAAACAACTATCATGGAAAATGTCACAGAGGGCATTCACAGTAATGTGTCATTAGACAGAAACAACAACCAATGTTTGTGTTTGTTGTTACCGGATAGTCTGTGGTCAGCGAATGTTCCTTAAATTAACAACCGGCAGGATTGAAGGAGAAGTTAAAGTGACCACAGACCACAGCTGAACACTAATGAATGCATGAAGAGCTAGACTGATGTCTCATGTCTTTACTAATTTAAATTTACCTCTGATAAAAAGCCTGCTTGCTACAACTTGTGATTGACATGATACAGTATCTAAGAGCAGCAAGGCAATTGGGTGTCTGTAGGAGTTTAAAGGATAAGCATTTATTTTGGGATTTGTAGTTCTTTAGACAAAAATTATTAAAATATATTCACTTAATTACAACGTAACATGCAACCTGGATGTCTAAAAATAAACTTGCATGTTTCAAACAAATCTAGCCCCATTTTACATCTTTTGATCTGCAAATCATCAAATCTATGCATATTGGTATTTCAAATTATCCCATGAAAATACCAAAAGCCTTAGGCAGGCCAAAATAAAAGGCTACTCTAAAATGTTCAGTGCAACAATCATGCTGTCTAATCAGCATCTTGATATGCCACACCTGTGAGGTGGATGGATATCTCTGCAAAGCAGAAGTGCTCACCAACACAGATTTAGACAGATTTGTGTACAATATTTGAGAGAAATAAGCTTTTGTTTTTATAGAAAATGTCTTAGATCTTTGAGTTCAGCTCATGAAAAATGGGGCAAAACAAGTGTTGCCTATAAAATTTTGTTCAGTATATATATATATATACTGTATATATATATATATATATATATATATATATATATATATATATATATATATATATATATATTTGTTGTCTTTGTTGTTGTAGTAAAACACCCTTGTGAGCCACCACTCCCCAACTCTACACTAAGCTATCCTGATTACCCTGAGCAATTTCAGTCACAAACGTTTGGCCAAAATCACAGCAAATCCAGCCAAACAGCAGAAGAAGCAGCAGATCCAACAGTAAAGTAGAAAAGACCAGAAACAAGCAACAAAAGCAGCAAAACCAAGTAGCAAACAGCAGCAGAATGAGCTAAATCAGCAGAACAACAGCAGTCAATTTAACCTTCAGGCAGCAGATTCAATGACAATCAGCAGAGAAGCCTAGTAAAGTAAGTACTTAATGTATCTTAGTTTTCCAGCTGTCTAGCAGTAAGTCGTCTCAGAAGTCAAATGCACTCTGTCTGATATACACTTACCGGCCACTTTATTAGGTACCCCATGCTAGTAACGGGTTGGACCCCCTTTTGCCTTCAGAACTGCCT
>NC_048407.1:30194826-30275255 GCF_013103735.1 Etheostoma cragini
TGATTGGCTGCTTAGAAATTAAGTGTTAACGAGCAGTTGGACAGGTGTACCTAATAAAGTGGCCGGTGAGTGTAGTCTCTAAAGGTGATTTATTCAATTTTTTTTTTTTTTAAAGAAGCAAAAGAAAATTGCAATACTAAAACACTATTGAGTGAAAATACATAATAATCGCAAATCTAGGACAGATCAAATTGGAACCCATGTATCATGATAGAATGGAACCGGGACAAAAACATAATTCCAGCCCTAATAAGTTAATATTGTATTTACATGGACTTAACAACAACTCTGAAACAACCTATCCTTTAATGTTGCTCAGATGATGACTTAATGTAGATAGATAGCATTTAGTATTAGACTTATGATCCATTAAAAAAATGTTTTTAAAAGACTGATACACAAGAACGGACACCAATTAAACACGACAGCTATACCAGTAATCCCATAAAGTTGACTGGTATTGCAAAGCACTGAACCTCGGGTCAATCAGTTACACAGATCAGTGACAGAGTTACAAGAAGAAATCAGGCGACCAATACATTTATACATTTTATAATTAGATTCCTCAGTAGAGCAGAGAATGTAATAACTCCGACTTGACAAAACAATTCACTTGCACTATATCACTCACACTAAATTTTATGGTGAGATATTTTTAACATCTTCTTTGTCAGATTTACAATATTTTGAAGAGATGGTGCTTCCTCCAGTTTGGCAGGACCTCAAAACTCCAAAGCACATTATGCCATATACACACACTCACTGCTGCTAGTGCTGCTGTCCATCTCCTGACATATCCTCAACAGTCACACTGAAGCACCTTGTATTTTACCAAATGGGTTATCTCTAACCCAACCACATAGTCCACAATAGTACAGTGTGTACATTACAATAACTTCTTTGTCAAAGAAGTAGTCTGTTCTTCACAATGTGTGAACTGGGAGTTCATCATGAGGTCCCCTGTTTGGTTTATATTAAAATAATAAAGCATTTTATAAAGTAAATCACAAGGCTCCAACAGTGGACCTGGGGTGAAAAGCGGGTCAACATGGGGGAAGATGAACAGATTAGCATAAAGAGGGACTCTGTTCCCATTTACTTTACATTTAGATGCTCTTAACCCACAGAGCTACAGTATACACCACAGAGGAGAGAAGTCAGTGGAGCAGTCATCGGCCTTATTACAGAGGAGGGAAGAGCAGAAGAGAGGCAGAAGGGAATGGAAGTGGAGACAGACATGAGCGATGTACAGTGAGACAGTAAGAGAGTTTGACAGATGAGGCAGGTTGAAAGTAAAAAAACAGACAAAGAACACTTGTCGTTCACCGAGTTAAAACAAGAACCTTCTGTACAGCTTGTACATGTTGCCTGCAGCAAGTCTTCAACTGAAACTCCACCAATTCTTATAGCACTTTAAAGACATAAGTATTTTAAGTAATGCGTCTTATAACATACTTAATGGCATGTTATTATTCTTGTGCTATAGAGGCATTTGCAAAAAACATATGAGACAGTTGTAAATCAAACATGAAGTCAAACAACAAAGTACAGCAACTTCTAACTGACTCATAAAATAATTGTAGATCTAATTGGGTAATACAAACACATCTACACAACTAGAAGGGCACTGGGACAGTGCAGACCACTGCCATGCCCATGCTACATGTTGCCCTGTCAACATAAACCTATCCATTGTTATCTGCTTATCCGGTATCAGGTCTTGGGGGCAGCAGCTCCAGGTTTCCAGGCCAGGGTGGAGATAAAACCTCTCCACCTAGTCCTGGGTCTTCCCTCAGGCCTCCTCCCAGCTGGATGTGCCTGGAACACCTCCCTAGGGAAGCGTCCAGAGGGAAAAGGGGCAGCGGCTTTCCTCCGAGTTCCTCACGGATGACTGAGTTTCTCAACCTATCGCTAAGGGAGACGCCAGCCACTCTCCTGAGGAAACCCATTTGGGCCACTTGTACCCGCAATCTGGTTCTCAAAGACCAAGCAACATAGGCGCCGATTTATGTTTTCTCACGGTTGCACACCCTTTAAATAAAAATAGTCACAAACCTTTTGGCATTTTAGACGGCCGACACAAACACACACGGCTATGAACTCAATAATAAAGCCGTAAAGTTGTTTCAAAATGTAAATTGAGGTGAAAAGTTTAACTGACACAACTGGTATCGGCGCTTATGCCCAGCAACCCGTTTGACCCAGAGGTCAACTGTCACCCGCTCCCACTTCCCCCCCTTCTAACACAGCTTCTCAGTGCACAGTACCTTCTCAGCAAGCAGGGGGTGCCAATTTGCTGATTCCCCACATGGTGAAATGTCAGCTAATACAGTAGAAAACATGTGCCATGAAAAAATGCCGCTCCGGGCTGCTGCCCACTTTGCCCGTGCAAAGGCCGCTGCTGGCGAGGGTAGGAACAAAAATTGACCACTAGACCAGCTTTGCCTTCTGGTTTGGCTTTCTTCAACGATGCATGTGAA
This sequence comes from Etheostoma cragini, assembly GCF_013103735.1. Taxonomy (NCBI): domain Eukaryota; kingdom Metazoa; phylum Chordata; class Actinopteri; order Perciformes; family Percidae; genus Etheostoma; species Etheostoma cragini. The sequence continues at coordinate 30,197,307 of NC_048407.1, forward strand.
TGTAACCCGTGACCACCCGTGCTGCCCAGATTCTTCGGCCAAACTCTCATTCCATTGTCCCCTCACTTGCGAACAACTCCTTCCCTTTGGGTAAGGACTCATTTCCTTCCCAGTATAGGCACTCCATTGGTTTCCTGCTGAGAACCATGGCGTCAGGTTTGAAGGTGCTGATGCTCTTCCCACACACTCGTCTTCGAACCGATCCAGTGAGTGATGAAGGCCATGGACCAATAGTAGCCCATTCAAAACGCTTCCACCAAGTGTCACGACAAAAATATTACTTTTATTCAATACATTTTAGAAACACCCACCAATTCACATTTTAAGACACTATGCTACTTTCAATATGTCAGCTGACACACTTTAGCAGAATCAAGCACATGCACATTTCCTTTAAAGGAATTTACCCTTTTCTAGTTTGGTATGAGGATTTGTGCTCTCTCCAAATGTTCAGGATTGTGTTCATACATAATCTTTCACCCGGTTCTGGCCAATCTGAACTCTAAACATACCCTAATGTAAATTGTACAGTGTAGTAGGCCAGCATGATTCGCGGCTGAATATGAATCACGGCTTTTCTTTCTCACAAAGTGTAATGATTATTGGACAAATGAACCATGACAAAACTAAACAAATAGACAGTACTAAACATTTTTTTGTGATGCAGTCGGCTCGTAAAATTAAATGAGAGTAAAAAAAAAAGTTAATTTAAAATGAAATCGAGAACAGGGTGAATCGAAATCGCGATTTCATAGCGATTAATCTGGCTCAGACGTTAGTATACATTTAGTAGGAATCCGACTCTGTCCTTTGGTAGCTTCTGTAAATTAGATATCCATGTAGAGCACAAAACTCTGACACCCAGAGACAAACACATTTTGACATAGAGGGAGAGAGTGATTTTGCACTGCATCTCATCTGTGGCAGCCTCGGGCAGCAGCCAGAGGGCCACAGGGAGGAGCCTCATTAGCCGAATGAGTCCATATTTGCTTCCTATGAAGAAGGAGAGCTGTATTCTGCACCGCTTCAACACTTTATTTTCTTCTTCGCATAATCATGTCCCTTCCCTTTCTGGTTCAAAGAGAAGTATTCTGCAGATGCAATGTAGTTATTTTTCAAACCAATCCTACATTTTGCCAGTAATCAAAATTCAATATACAGGCACAGAGCTAAAGTCTTTGCCGAGTTGCAACAGCGAAACATTTGGATGTAGAATGTCTTTTCAGAGAAGAGCACTGAGGAATTAGCTTGCCACATTAATTTATTAATAAATATTTGATGTTGTCTATTGGGGGGTAATTAGTCCTGATTGCTTTCATAACACGTCTTACACTCTGATTGCCACTGATTACCTCTCAGCAGAGTTTTATCTGAATTAGTTTTAGTATTTTCTCCAAAACAAAGTAAAATGTTTTGTACAAGAAAATAAGACATATATGATTTGACTACAGAGTGACAATACCTATAACAGTTTCTTTTTGTATTTACAAGAAGTTAAGGTAGGGAAGTGCACAGCGTCAAGTTATTAGGGCATTTGCCTGCCAATCGGAAGGTTGTGGGTTCTGGTCCCATGCTGAAGTGTCGTTGGGCAAGACACTGAACCCCGAGTTGTGTGTAAATGTGTGTGTTTATCTGATGAGCAGGGGGCACCTTGTACGCCAGCTTCAACCACAGTGTTTGAATGGTTCCTGTACTTTGTAAAAGCGCTTTGAGTAGTCTAGAAAGTAGACTAGAAAAGCGTTATATAAATGCAGTTCTTTTACATTTATTAGCTGGCACTGGGGGCGATGACTGATGATTAGCCAATCAGCGCCAGGGACGGGACTACCGCTGTTGTCAAGCACTGCCAAGCTGTGTTTACATTGACGGCATGTCTTCTCATGTTATCCACAGACAACGCAAACCTGTGATGAAGAGAAGAAATGTATTCCAGCAGGACTACAGAAGACACAATCTTCCACTGTTATACATATTAACATGGCCTATTAGGACTGACAGCAGTACCTGAAGTCTAAGTGACCGTGGCTACACGCAGAGTAATTTATGTCACCAATAATGTGCACTTGTAAGTGTAACCTGGTATCTGAAAGGAAAGCTTGGCAGCATGCTGTGAATAGCTGACCTGTTAAAGTGGTTCTCTAAGAGAGCTGGCTGATCACCTCTGTAAAATGAGACCGCAGAGGCACTGGGTTTAATAACCGGAGAGGAGAGGAGAGGAGAGGAGGTGAGAAAAGAGGAGGTGAGGAGAGAGGAGGTGAAGATGAAGATTAATTAGAGGAAAACATGAATTGAAGATTGAGGATGAATAAGCATATAAAGACAAGAAGAAGGAGGGGAGGGAAGAAAAAGACAGGGACCAGTAAGAGGAAGGAGGGAAAAAGGGAAAGACAACAGAGGAGAGGAGGAAAAGAGACGTAAAGAAGATGAGATGAGGAAAGGGTGGAGGGGAGAAGAAAGGAAAAGGGAAAGAAAAAGAGGAGGGTAAAAAGAGAAGGAGGGCCATAAAAAAGGGAAGGGAGTTCATGAAATCAAAGGAGATGATGGCAGGCGGAGAGGAGAAGAGGATGGAGGGGAAAAAGTAAAAGTGGAGGAGAAAAAAGAAGGAAATAGAAGCAATTGAGAACAGAAGAAAAGAGGGGAGGAAAGGGAAGTGCAAAGGAAGACATAAAGATGAGAGGAGAATAAAGGGAAGAAAAAAGAGAGGAAATGTGGAAGGGGAAGAGAGGAAGGGAAATGAAGGAGGAGATAAGGGTAAGGAGGGAGCGTAAAAAAGAGGGGGGCACATACAAATTAGCTGTCCTTTTCTGCGGCACTCCTGGGTCCAATTTAAACACAAGGCTTTAGAGATGAAGCGTGAAAGTGTGTGTATGTGTGTGTGTGTTTATGTGTGTGTGTATGTGTATGTGTGAGTGGAAAAGTGAAAAAGAAAGAAGGCTCTGCTTCTGACCCTTCAGACCAAACTAAAGACTGAATGGATTCCTCTGACGTCACTTCTAAAACTCGTGGAAAAACAATATAAAACTAGCTCGCCGTTAATAGGGAGGGACGACTGAACAAGCTGGACAGGTAGGGGGTCGGGATGGGTTCCTCAGGTCTTACCTGTCTCACAGTGGCGTCCTGTAAATCCTGAGGGACAGACACATGTGTTTGGAGACACACAGGTCCCGCCGCTCCTGCATCCCTCCTCACAGAAAGCTAGAAAAAGAGAAAAATGTATTTGTAGAGTTTGTCTTTATATCCTGGATATCACAGCAGCTGCAGCAGGAGCAGCACAAAAAGGCTTTGAAGTCCTGCAGTGCAACGTTTTATGAAAGCATTACAAAGTGCAAAGTGGTTCATTTTTAAATGCAGTGTAATGTCCAAATGTTTTGTATCTAAAAGTGTGGCATGTTAACAATAAATACGTTGTTGGTCATGTTCCCACACAAAACCAAACATGTGTCTGTCACCTGGTTGGATTTTCGGTGTGTATGTGTGTGTGTGTGTGTGTGTGCGTGTATGTGTGTGTGTGTGTGTGTGTGTGTGTGTGTTTGACCACGCAGAGCAACCCTACGTGCAAAACGTCAGTTCATCTCCCAGCACAAAGCACTTTAAGACAAAGTAAAGACTCAAAGAAGCGTCATTTGAAAACTTGAACGATTTAAAGACTGTAGCAGGTGATCGCAGAGCAGTTTGGAATCTGGCATGGTACTGATCCCAAAACTAAGGATGTGCCAAAGATCAGACAGAAGGGGTCGTGCTCTAGCTTCTTCCTATTGTCATTCAGTACTTTCATTACTTTGGGACTAGCACTGTCCATTGCACGCTATCTGTCCAGCACCAAACGGCACACAAGGTTAACGACTATTTTACTAACTTTTTTGTTGGTGGGAATAAACCGGACCTAAAAGGAGACAATATTGGCCCTTACATTTAAGTAGGGACAGAAAAATGACTCTAAATAAATCGTTGTGTTTTCGTGCATTTTTTGGGGGTGCGTTTTCAGCATGTTGTGGAGTTTCCCTATACCCCAAGTGACCAAAATAAAAACATTCACACAGCTTTTAGTTTTTACTTATTATAACAAGCCGTTACATACAGTATTTAATGAGCTTAGACAAAAATACTCTTGCTAAAACTTCCAATGCACTGTTCAGTGGATGCAATGGCTTTTTAATGACTTTCTGTAGGAGTTACACCAGATACAGTAGGGCCAATATTTCTTCCTGTTGTATGTGAGCAGTGTTGGCCTAGAGCAACCCGAACAACTCCTTTGTATGGAGACTTCCTATTTTGATAAATGTAAGTGAAAACATGTTAATTCGGCTGTGTCACACCCTGGTAATTATTTCTTCATTTCATTTTGTTATGCCAGCAGTATGGTTGGTGTGTTTTGGTTTTCTGTTTGTCTCCCTCATTCGCCACAGTGTGTGGACACGCCCCCTCCTGCTGCTCTCTTTCTGCACCTGGCACCAATCCCTAATCAGCACACCTGCAACTCATCGGCTCATCATCCACCTTTAAAGACCAGTCTGACTTTCTTCTCCCTGCAGGATTGTTGTTTCCTACCAGTGATCTAGTTCACCAGCTTGTGTTATTTATTCCAAGTCAAGTTACCTGTTCTTGCCCTGACCTGTTTGCTCTTTGCTCCAGAAATAACTCATCTTCAGATTCCACTGCCTGCTCAGCCTTCTCCAGACCCAACGCCTCTACTGCCAGCTCACTCTCACTGGCTAATAAAACAGTCTTTTTTACGCCATTGAAAACATTGGTTAAAATGAATAATTAATAAAGACTGCTTCTCCTGCATAACTGAACTCTGAATTATGTATCTGTTCTTTATAAGGTTTATTCTCAAAGTTGGGTTGTACTAGTAGGACAGCACAAGGATAAGAGATTTTATTGTGGATACTCAAGCTTGGCTCCAAGCTAAGTCGACTGCTTTTATGTAAGACATTTATCCTGAGAAGCACTTTACAAAGACACACACACAGATTGTGGCAGAGGTGTCATGCTAACCTCGGGAGCACATGTGTACTTCGGTGTCCAGGACTACGCCCCTAGCTGAGCTACTGTCGCCATACTCACACGTGATACACTCCGCCTCCTATTTTAACCTGTAAGATGCATCTTACAAGTGCCCAGTGTTGCTGGTAAGCCCACGGCACAGTGCATACAAAAAACAAAAGTCCTGTTAACTAAAATACATAACAGATCATTTGTCTTCCAAAACAATATACACATGACAAAGCGTGACATGAAATGAAAGCATTTTCTGACCTGCCACCACTTTGGTCAAAGTCTTGTTAAATTTAAAACAGCTTAGAGTTATGGAAAGATCACCTGCGTGCCTTAAATAAAGCAGTAAGGGTGCAAGCTGTAGTCTGCCTTGTTGAAATGATGACTTTCTATACTTGACCATCAGCAGAGACTTTAGACCTTCTCCCTACAGTAAGTGCCAGGTCATACCTAAAGCAGCCACAGTGGCTCATTTGTCTTTCTGCTAAATACGTTGGAGTATTCCATAAAAAATAATAGATTTAGTGTGGTGTGTGGGTGCTTTTTTTTGTTGTAGTTGCTGTTATAAATGCTGGTGTGACCCAGGCCTGTGAGTTATATATGCTTGCTTTCGGTGCTACAGAGGACATTCTTTCTTTGCCACCACCACGTTGACGGCAGTCTCAAAAACAGGACTTAACCCTCATGTTGTCCTCGGGTCAAATTCGACCCGTTTTCAATTTTTTTATCACAAGAAATGGGCCTTTGAAATAAGCGCTAAAAAGTTCAACATTAGAAATACCAAACAACTTTGGAAAAAACATCAAAAAGCACCCACAACATTGAAAAAGTGACACAAATGTTGGAAAAAGCAATAACAGCGTTTCATGGTTGATGGGAAAACAAACCAAGGGTTAAAATTAAAGGTCAAACCTGGACCAATGGGGATAATAAATGTAATGTTTAACTTTGACAGGGCATATATTGCTCCATCCCCAGTCAAATTTAGATTCAATGTGGTTACAATATGCATACAGTATTGTTACTGATCGCCTACAGAGCTACCTGCATCAGTCATGACGTGACATTCACCTTATCCCTGAGTGTGTGCGTGTACGTGTATAAAAGCGTAAGCGTACAACTATCTCTTCGCCTTTTGTTTGAAGCAAACCAGCAGTGCAAATGATTGCAATTTGTTCTGTGAGCGCACAGGGTGTGATGCATCAACATGGCTCAGACAAACACATGGAGGAGAACGGGAAGGTTGAGGAGAGTGGGCAGAAGAATGTACTCCAATAGACAAAAGGAAGAGCAAGACAGTGAGAAAGTAGTTAGTCAGTGCTTAAAGCGAGGAGGATTAAGGCAAAAAGGGGGCAGACTTAATTGAGCAAGTTCATTAAAGAGAATTAATTGAGTATTTCTAAGCTTAATTGACGACATGATTTGAAAGATGAGCCTTAATGGGCTGAAAAATCTATTTATATTCACATACATAGGGTGTGTGAGTGTAATGTCTGTGCGTGTGAATAATCTATGTGAAACAGCTTGTCTCCCTTTGGTTTATGAATCCAAAGAAACATAACTTATCCGTGTAAATTATCACCCTGGTGTTTAGGAACAAAATGGCCAAATATACAAACGAATGCACAAGTGCAATAAATAAAAGCAGAGTCCCATGCCAGAAGCTATTAGAGCCATTAATTTGACTGGTTCCACTATTTAAGAAGTTCTATCAGGCCCTCATTAGGAGCCTGATTGCTTCTGTACTAATAAACCTCACATAAAAATTAATTACACTTATATTGACTCAATCTATCTCCAACTCTAATTATCATTTCACCAGCATCAGCATAATGTCGCCTCCCTGTTGAACTAATGACTTCCAAAGATGAGGGGGCTTCACTGGGGGTGGGGGTGTTGTATGTTTTTTAAAACTCAACATTTTTCAATCACAGCGGCAACAATTTTCTTGCCCACAGACAACCATTCATTCCCAGTTCCCTCCAATAATTTAAAAAACTTTTCTCCCCATTGAAACTCAAATTATTATTATTATTATTATTATTATTATTATGTATTAACGTACAAATACCAGTGTTATTGATGCAGTCCATTTGGATTAAAATGCACATTAAAACTCACTTTGAGATCTTGTCACGCAGGTAAATGTATGATGGACAATGTCAAATTGACTTTATTACAGATATTTTGAATTTGAAAGAATAATATCTCATTAACAACTTCACTTCAAGCTGGATTTGTACTCTTCTGTCTAGGTTTGATTTATAATTTAGTGTAGGATATGATTTGTCCATTGTTGGATAGTTGACATTTATGGCTGAAATGCACTGCAAGCCACGTGTTAACGCACAAACTGTCACCTACTCCCGTTTATATAAAGATAACAATCGGGACAAGTTTTGCTTGAAGAAGCTAACCTCGGCTTTGACTTAACTTTGATAACTGTGTGTGGCTTTTTTTCCATTGCAGCAATGCGACGAACCAATCACGGCCCGTCCTGCTAGTAAAGGATGTGTTGTTTTTGAAGTAAAATCCAAGTGAAATTCAGCGAGGTTTACACACTTTTACCTTGCAGGTAAAGGGCAAGGCTACAGTATGGTGTGCATTCTATACCTGATTGCGATTGTGTTTACACTCTTTCAATCAGTTTCTGATAGAGAGTGGGAAATGGCGACAAGACCACTGGCCCTTTAAATTGGGCATGAACAGCATGTGCTCTCTGAGGGCTTTTTTTTCTAAGGCAAGAACTTCATGTGTTCAGCTGCAGGTATCTTTTTGTTTACACAGACTATGCATATAAAGTGTTATTCCCGGATAAGATTGAGAAGAGAATAACAATGTGCTGCAGAGCATAGGCGTCCCATACCACTGAAGAGGATTAAAGCTAATTCACATCCTATGAAAACAAACTCAAAAAGATGAGCAGCATAGCTACAATGTATTATTTTCCCTTTCCGTCTCCTTTGGTTCTAAGAATCAATCTGCATATACATATATCTTGTGACAGCAAAACTTGATGTTTTACCATTGATGCTATAGATCGCTATCCATGCTCCATTGTTGCTGGTCATATCTCAATCCCCAACACTTCAGCTCCATTCTTCATCTTCCTCTACTACTTTGTGTGCCTTGTATCATCTCTTATTCACACTTTCCCAAACCCTTTTTTCTCTCATAAACCCTGCTACAGCGACAAATAGCCAGTGCTGAGACTGAGAAGAGGAGACTGACCTCCGTCATTTTAGGCCCTGTGACCTCCAGCTTAACTGAGTCTGTTGCTGACTCATAACTTCCCGAGACATGCTTATATCCACAGATTTGCTATTTGAGTTTCCCATTACTGCCCTAGATTGCTTTCCAGTGGGTGGTGAGAATGGAATCATTCCACTCGGTGCCGTGGCTAACAGCCACGTTCACGGTCGTTGGGCGTCCAAGGATCCGTCTCAGAATTAAGAGCAGGAATATCACAGAGAAAGCCAATGGATATTCCACAATCCACAGTTGGTATTAAAGGAGAAAGGGGATATTTCTAATTAAATGGTAGAATAAAACTGAGTTGATAATTGTGCCCCGTGGTGTAAAGCACAGCTCATGACACTTTTAGCCTATTGATAATCATCTCATCTCTAACTTAAAGTGTAAATTGCAAGAGTTTAAAGTTTTTACTATATGTAACGTGAAAGAGTCACTCAAAGCCCCAAGTTGGGACACTCATGAATGAGCATTAGCCTCAAAGTGCTCACAATGCGCTTACTCATACAAAACAAACAATATCTACACACTATAAACAGAAACAATCTAGACAGGTTGAGGCAATAGTGCAATGAAGAGTGCAAAGCACGCAGGAGTAAATTATAATTATGATAGTTATTATTTTAATTATGGAGCATAGGCAAAGGGTGCTGGAATATAGCAGTACAGTTAAACTTACAGTGGTACGCATCCATTTCTCTGAAAGATAGCAATTTTTATGAATCCTAGAAGGTAATTAAACACTTACAGAGATTTGGAATCCTCAAACCATCAAGACGAAATAATAGTCCACCTGCTGCATGATAAAAATGAGTTTTAACTTCTTTCACTCTGTTTTCTGTCCTACAACTAGCTATCACCTTTGGATTAGGGAAATAAGGGAGTTGCAACCTAGGAAACAGGTTGACATCTTTTTGATGGTGCAGCACATGTGATATTTTTTCATCCAGGTGGTTAGAACAGTCTTTGAGGTAACAGTAATGCACGAGAAGCACAAACTGTGGCTAGGTCACTCATAGTGATGGAACAGAGCATTATCCAGCTCGGACCTTTTTAAGTTCTTTAAGCTCATTGTTGGGGTTTTGTGGTACATGTGTTGAATGTGTTCTGAAAATGATATACATTCTGGAGTGTATTTTTTTTAGATTTCACACTTGTCCATTTCGAACAGATGCACATCTGTTTCTAAAAATATATCTTAACTTAAAATGCAAACTCATACTGTATGTTTTCATGCCTCAAGTCTAATTTAGTTTTGTATTGTAAGCCTAATTAAGGGCTAGGGTTCTCCAAAATATTAAGTAATGTATTTCTACAGTAATCAGTCAATACACTTTGGATTTGGACAATTTCTGATACAGTATGTGTCCGCTTGGTAAAGACAGTTTGGCTGGTTGCTGTCTGTGCTGTTGGAAGGACAGTTGGTTCTGAAGTCAGTGACAGCCAGAACAAAGGTCAGAGTCAGCTTGGACTGCATGGCTGTGTGTCCCAGTAGCATTTAAGCACTGCTGACATCTTTCTTTTAGTCTGACGTTTGGGTCAGCCACTCTCACAAACCCCGACTCCAGCAGCAGCAGCAACAAGCTCTGATAAACCCAATGTACTCTATGCCCATCACCCAATAGCTGGCAGACACATTTAGAGACTAACTGGTGAGGAAAGGACCAAATCATAGCTTAAAGGAGGTATCATCAGACAAATGTTCAAATGAATGTTACTGAGAGTTGGCTAGGTGTTTAAAAATGTGACTAAATAAGGTTGCTAAAAAAAAATAACCATAATAATATTGGTTCTAGAATGTAAATCTGTCATAGCTGTGTTTCTGTTGCAGCTGGTTTTGCAGATGTCTTGCCTGCTAGTGGCTAAAAAAGAAATGACGATTGCAGTTTTTAAATCTAAAAATGTTTTCAAACAGATGTAGCTATTACAAAGAGGGATAGAATGTACTTTACAACACAAAACAGAGAGTTAGACACACATATCCTCAGTAGTTCTGGCACTCAAACAGAGGGTTATCTAGAAAAAGAAGTCCTTAGTCCTCTTCCTCTCTGTCTCCAAAAGAAACGGGTCTCAAAGGAAGAAAGAGGATTCCCTCTCTGCAGTCTATGTATAATTTTCCGTGCTAATGAATGCAGAACAGCAGGCTTAACGGCAGAGGTTGAAGTCCACTGTCAGCGTGCAAGGAAGAGCTGAGCAGGGCAGAAACTTGGCTAAAAAAGCATTAAAGCCAACCCATTTACTCCTAAAAATGCCTCGCTTTGTTAAGCATCAGAATCCAGCCAGTTCACCCTTCGTTGTACTCTCTGTTGGGCATTTACTGAACATCACAGACAATGGCCCCACTTACAAGACAATAAGGACCCGGGCCAGGCGGTCGGCATGGATTAAAGTAGCGTTAAGGATGCCATAATGTATCTGCAAAGGGTTGAAAGGGTGGTTGATCAATACCGCTGACATGGCAATTAATTCCACCGGGTGCTTTCAGAGATTTCTCATTCTGGAACGCAGCTCAACACATTTTAAACTGCTCAAGGATAATGAGTGACCAGCATTGAGACCCACATAGATTACCAAATAAAACTAGAAATAATTTATGATAGCAGGTGACACTATTACCTCTTTATCTTAAATTATGTTTTTCTCTACTGCTATTAAAAGGCCACTCTTAGCCGTTCCAACTCTTATCATTAAAAAGGTGCCTTTTTACTGTCATTTAAAGCACTTACATACTGTATATAGAAACAACACTTGTCCCCTGCATGTAACAGATCCTTTACACAGGAGCAGTGGGCACCTCAAGGGGAAGTATTTTCTTTACTCACTTACTCCTAAATCACTTTGTTATTTTGGAAACAATATCACAATATATTGAAAGTGCCACTATAGACAAAAAGATTATTTTCACTAAAATGACGCTTAATTATAATAGCCTAATTTTGCCCAATCATCTTTTTTGCATGAAGTTTGGGTGATGTGATACATTCAGTCCTCGCAGATGTGATCTTTAATTAAATCAGGCCTGCCAGTAAACTACAGAGACCATCAATCATTACACCTATGGCTGTAGAGTGTGCAGAGAGACAGTTGGAAATGTTTTCTCTATAACCAGATGGCAGCAGAAGACTGAGCAAACACTAAGATGCCATTAGTTTATGTTTGATAGGGAGAATAAAAAAAAAAAACATGAGCAAACTGACAAACGGATTTGTTTCCGTGCCGTATTTTCTAGATGTAAAACAGCTGCCAGTGTTTAAATGTCTCAGATTCTTGCTTTCACTTGAAACCATGTTTATTGTATTTTTTCTCTAGTCATTACGTTTCAAGGCAGCACAATACATCTGCATTTGTTTGACAACATTCCTCACAGCCCCGCTTATCCACTTTAAAATCAGAGGATTGATGTCTCAAGAGTTAAACTGATCTCTTAAACGCATCTTCTATAATCCAAAAAATCCAAAACCACAAGTATATAAATATCCACAAGTAAGAGGCTGCCCTTAAAAGACTCCCCAATGCTGTCTTTTGGCTTCAAATGTATGATGAGAATTGGGTTATGTACTCAGATTTACATAAAATAGGCATGTCATGAATTTGTACCTGGTTTAAATGATGGAGGTGACAGATGTATTGCTACTAATCAGGAAGAGATGATTGACAGTGAAGTAAGAGTGAACTACACTCCCACAATGAAGATCATATTATTGTTTTATTGAACTAGGAAGAGGGAGTAGAACTCCCCCTGAACAACAGCTGTGGTTGTGTGGCACTAGCACACAGAATCAACAATGAAAGTAACAATGAACCAAATGAAGATGTTAACACTTTCATTCCTTTGTTTGTGTGAATAAATGATGCCAGATCTTGTCAGGAGCAAAGGTGGAAATGACATAAGGTAAGTAGCACAGAACAGAATTGTCCACAATAATAGTCCACAAAGAAGGAAAGTTATCTTTTGCCCATTCAGCAGCTAATGAAAACATCGAAACATACACACATTACATCACCACACTGACAGTACAAATAGTCTACGCTATCAATACAATAAACACAATTTAAGAAAAATACCTTAATAAGAACAATAAATCATGCCGCTACAATGTCACAAAACCTCTAGTAGAGGAGGTTGTTGATGATAGATGGATTTACAAAGTGTTGGACTTTGACACAAGAACAGGTTTTCTTCCTCATTTTTTTCCCAATAGCTAACACCAGCACCATCTTTCCCTCACCTCAATAAAGTGGCAGCCAGCACCAATCAGCAGACAGAAACAGTTAGTGACTATCTAGTTACAATAGTGGAGCATTTAGTAGCTGATTATTAGACTTACATCATAAGATGAACACAAATAAAACTCCAAAGACATATAATGTTGTTCTGTGTCTGCTGGATGGGTGCTGACAAGTTTGCCATTACAACACAATACACACACACACACACACACACAAATGTTTCCCTGCCTATATTTGGATACTAAGTGTAGGTGTGTGGGTGTGTGGGTGTGTGCACCTTTATAGATGCATTTATGTGTTTGATAACTTGCTCAATTGAAGGACAAATTAAGTTTAAAAAAGTTTGGAGAATTTCCGTTTAAAACAGTTCTTCTGTTTGGTATTTATATGTAGAAAACGTTATTGCTTGTATTTCACGGCTTGGTTGAATACTTGATTCGGATTGGTCAATCATGGCATTCTGCGGTCTGCTAAGCATAACATGCCATTAATAAGCATAATAGGCCGTTGCAAACATAGCAGAGCGTTGCCATGTATGCAGTTGTGATCACTTTGAAGGACATCCATCAATCCGCAGAAGAAAGTCCGGTTAATTTCTCAGCTGTGGCAAAAAAGTGGGTAAAGGTGAAACAAGATCCTGTCCTCCAATCCAGGCAATGGCGGCAGCTCTTGGTATGCGCCTTTCGCTTCATTTACAGTCTATGATCACTATGCACTAACTTCAGCTGTCTGGACAATATTCAGCCTACATTGCAACATTACGTTTCCAGATTTGTCCACTCTGTGCAAAAAACGTCAGTATGAATATTCCCAAAAGTAGTCCCATTCATGTCAGGGACCTGCACCAGGGTTGTTTTTGCTGTGATGACCACCTCGCTCTCCATTATTCCTTACATAAATAAAATTGTTGTTTCGAGTTAATGAAAAATAACTTAAATCAAGTTCATCTCACTTTTTTTTCCTCGACTGAATGAGTGTTTAGCAAACATTAACTGGCTGTTCAAGCCACGTCTGGATGATTTTATCTATATTCATCTGTGGACGAGTGTTTGGGGGCATGAACCTATCAGAGCAGTAAGAAGGGGAGGAACAGGGACGCCCTTGGCAGCTGGATGTGAGGAGCTTTCATAACCAGGGGTGGTGCAGGATGTGAGGCTCCCTCTATCTGAATCCATTACCGAGACACACAGTTAGGCAGCTGACAACACTGTTTTCTCCAGCCTCTGCTGTTTCACTGATAAGACGAAGTTTACTGCTGAGAGGCGGGAGATGTCACGGTAGAAATACCCATGATGCATGCAGCTGGATTCGGCAGGAGAGACATGCATCACATTGTGTCATGATGTGAATTTGATTTTAATTGAGGAAGATTGTACTGAAAAGATGTCACTTGTTGATCCAGATTGACGATGTCTTTTAGTCTTTGGTTTTCTGTTACATTGAAGGCTGCAATTTCTAGCTACAATGAAAAATTCACTATTTTGTATTTATATTCCTCTGTCACAGGGGTATAATCCAAAGAGTCAGTTCACCAAACACACACACACACACAAACAAAAATACTATCTGTCAATATAGCTTCCTCAGATTCAGATGTCTGCCTCCACCAAAGATCAGTGGACATACTGTACACATAATACTTGCATATCTGAGAAGGAATTAGCCAAATCTCATTATGTCCCAACACAAAGTTATTCCCTTCAAAGATACTGAACATAAATGGCAAGCAGAAAAAGGCTAAAAAGCATGAATACTTTGAATACTAGGCCTGTCACTGTCGCACTGACAGACAGCACATGGAAGAGCCGGAGAACGGATGAGAGGTGAGAAATAGACAGATGGTAAGAGAAGAAAGAAGAGACGTAAAATGATGGAAGTGACAGCTGAGAAATCTGCATTAAAAGAAGCTGCGGATGCAAAGTGAATTTGGATATGCATGGGTGTGTGTGTGTGTGTGTGTGTGTCACATGCAGATGGAAGCCCCACCAGGCGGAGCAGCTGCTGTATTAAATGCAAGTGAAGAGAACAGAAACCATGGTATCATCCTCTAAGCCAGGAGATGGCTGCTGTTTCACTTCCTTCCCTTTGTCATCACACTAACATACATCACACTAACATATATCACACTAACATATATCACATTAACATATTATCACACTAACATATATCACACTAACATATATCACACTAACATATCATCACACTATGAAGTACTGCAACATGTGTTAAAAGTTCCATAGCACTGTACAAATAATAAGTCCAGCTTTCAAAATCTCACTCAATCTAAAGTACTTAAGTATTATAAGAAACATGTACTTAACTTAGATAACAATATTCAATATGCTCATTATAGGTTTTTACACCTTAAACTGAAAATTAACGATACTTGGAAAATGAAAACAGCGGAGTAAAAAAGTAGCCTACAGTACTTCCCTCTGAATTGCAAAGTATAAAGTAGCATTCATTTAAAATACTCAGGTAAAGTAACTCAGAATTGCACTTGGGAACAGTATTGATGTAATTATACTTTTAGTAACTTTTCCCCACTGTTGTATGCAAATGTTAGCATGCTAACATACTAACTAAGATGGTGAACATTATTTAATAAAACATTAGAAATAATTACCTACTGCAGGTGTTTACTGTTTTTATATGTTGTATCCATTGTATTTACTTATTTATTACAGACATACATACCATAATATCATATGAATAACAATATTTTGTATTTTTTGTGTGTATCAAGTAGTTCCTTACTACCAGCTGCTTTTTTGGTGGTAAATGTCTCTCTCTCTCTCTCGCTCTCTCTCTCTCTCTCTCTCGCCTTCAATTAAAAACATCAAATTACAATTTGTCCAAATATCCAGACAGTACACAGAAACATTAGCACAAACAAAACATTACAATGGATTTACCTTTATGTGTGTGTGTGTGTGTGTGTGTGTGTGTGTTTGTGTGTGTCTGTGTGTGTGTGTGTGTGTGTGTGTGTGTGTGCTGTGGGTCTGGCCCTCCAAATTTAGAAACATGGCAATTAGTTGGAGAAAAAACCTGGATGTCAGATTCGGACAATCAAACACGCACCCTGCCACACCACAGACACATATCATGGATCTATGCAGGTACAGTACTTCCTGTCTCTTCCTTTCTGCATCTTTTTTTATTAATATGAAAGCAGCAATTGTAGATGGATCACATCTGGATTGTGACAGGAGCATGGACAAAATGACCTCAAGAACAACCAAAGTCAATAACTATTAGTAGACACATTTATACAACGACTTGTGATCCACATCTCTGTGTCCTTCAGTTGATCAGAGGAGGGCTAAGATAATTGATTAGCTCATTTCCCAGATATCCAATAATATCACTCAAAACTATTTTTTTCTCTCAGTAATTAAATCACAGCTTCTGGCAGGATGGAAATAGGGTTACTGCGTTACACATTAAATGACAGCAGATCTCTCCTGCAGGGGATCTAATGCAAACCTTCTTCAATACAATTTATATCAGGGGAAATTATTTTGCCTTGGCTCATCGACTCTTTTGCTGTCAGAGTGCACAAATGTGTATAAAAGAATGTAATAAAATACAGAATGGGAGAGGAGGTTGAACACTTTGAGTAAAGTGCGAAACACAATAAGATTCTCACCATCAAATATAAGTTGTGTCCAGGTCAGTATCAGATGTCTATGGCATTAATCTCCACAAGTGATCCGTGAAAGTACCTAATCAAAAATATTCTTCAGTTGCGTTGAACTGGTGTCAAAGAAACCTTGTATCACAGAGACGTCAAGTCTTTAGGCGGGTACTAAGTCCAGTTTCAAAGCAGCCAAGTCATGTTCTCATTTGTGTTACTTAAAGGTGCTATAAGCAATGTTGGGTGACGGCACTTCTTGTTGACGTCAAACAAAACGAGGCTAGCTCATCCCTCCCTCCTTGTCATTCGTCCTTTCTCCCTCCCTTCCATGCTTCTGCGCACTAACCCCCTCACCCCAAAATCCTTCTTGTCGGTTATTGGCTGGAACGCTGGAAGACTGTTTGGTGGTGCAGGTTGGCACAGTTTATTTTTGTAGCCATTTTTAGACCCTGGGCTGTCTAAAGAGACCGCGTGGTTTTTACAGTATGTTCTGAGTGCAGCTTGTTCGCTGTATGTGACAAAACATTTTGTAGCTTAAAAAATGTGTGACGTGGCTTGGAGCACTTTTAAATCTGAATTAAGTCCAAGTTATAAGTCTCAAGTTTTGATGCTGTTACATTAAACATTATTGGACTGCAAGTATTTCCTCTACTGTTCTGTGTGTGTGTGTGTGTGTGTGTGTGTGTGTGTGTGTGTGTGTGTGTGTGTGTGTGCAGCCTGCAGCCTTCAATAAATCAGTCAGGCCTACAGATCTCAACTAAAGTGTTTTGGAGCCTGGAGCCTCTGGGCTTTGTGCTTTTCAGTCCCAATCGAAACCCTGTCTGTATTTGAAAACTGGCTTCTTCTTTTGTTAACACTACAGCTATGTACTAGATACATCTCTTTATGCTATTAGTACAGGTTGGAAATTAAATTCAGAGAACAGCGAAGGTAACACATTTGGTTCCGTGTAAAATAAGTTTTATTTTAATTTCCAGTTGATTGGACAAGGGAGTAGGCATCTAGAGAAATTCCGCCAACATAAGATGGTGAGCCTAACTTTGTCAAAAGATTAAATATTGCACACATATCCAGTGTTTTACACTTGTTCCTATTGAGGCACATAAAAAGATATTGGAAGAAAGTTGTGACTTCATTCACTTTTACAGTATATGAAGACTTCTTAAGTCAACAGTGCTTATGGGTCAGTGGCCTCCTGGGTCCCATGTCCATGGTTTTTACAGTATGGATGTGTAAATATAAGATTGACAATGAGACAATGAGATTAAAGCAACTACTTTCCAAGAGTCAACATATATGTAAAAGATATAAAATTGTGCACATGGAAACACCTGGCATGAGTTCTATATCCTCTTCTTGTCTCACCTGTACCTTAATGCTATGGAGAAAAACCAGCCAAGGACACAAAGAGACAAAGAGCAAAAGGAAAAAGTACAATACAACCATAAAACACTGATAAGATGCAACTACTGAACCAAACCAGACTCACTCAGTAGTCTAATCCATTTCTCAGTGGACCCTGCTGGCCACTCTGACAGAAGCTGTCAAGCCATAAAACACATGTGTACACGTTGACTCTGATTTTTTTTTTTTTCACATTCTCAACCCAAAATACTCCTGGAATATTAGCGGTAGCAACAGTACCAGAGCTGTTCTTAAGTTTTTTGAGGCAAGTGTAAAATCTCAAATCAAGTCTGTCAGAGCAAGTCTTCATGAGCAGGTTTCTGCATGCTGACAAAGTCAGTTTCAATTACGTCTCAAGACCAAGCCACATCTCATGTCTTCATTTCATTGACTTCAGTCGAGCCTGTGTCTTAATTCTAAGCTCTATTACAAAGTACAAGAAGTGCATAAAGATAAGTACAATTAAGATGTTTTATCATAGCAGTTGCAGCAGAAACTGAAGTTGGTGTTCTGTTTGTTTTCATGTTAAACAAAGAGTGTTCTTTTCACAGTTTTAATACTGTACTGACGCAAGACAGAACACACTACAGATCAGATGGAATGAGGACAGAATACTAGATTTTCGCCTGGTGCATTACTAGAGTGGATCTGATAGAGCTGAACACAAAAGAGTATTTTCCTCTTCGCTGCATAGCAGCTACATCTAACAGCAGGGCACAGACTAAACATAATTGCCTCAAATTATAATTGCTACAAAGCTTCAAAAACAAGTAGCACACTTCTTTTTTTCTTCCACATTTGCAATTAATCATAGCTTCAGATACTGTGGTTTCCACCCAATTAAATGTTGTAAAACACTATGCCCTCCAGCACAGAACTACACAGCAGAGAAGCCACTAAATGTTTGTTCCTATCAAAACGGGATGAAGGGAACCAATAATTATGTAAACTGAAAAATTACACGCTTCCGCTTGTAGGGGAAAATGAAGGCTAAATCCAACACCCCTCCACCCCACCATCTCATTTCTCTTTTTTCCCATCCCTGCAACCGCCGCCCCCCCTTCTCAGAATACATTAGCTGTAAGCTGGTTGCAACATTGTTCCTCTGTGATTAGCTCCGATAGCACGATGAGAAAAGCATGAGTCAATGCCTTTGTCCTCTGCCCCGCTGTTTAGCCACACTTCTCAAATCCTCTCTATTTAAAACCCCTTTGTCTATACAAACCAGTCCTAGGGAATGAAACGGACCATTAACAAGATTACCTCACTCATTCTGCTGCCGACAAAGGCTCCGCAATAGGCTGCTGATCATTAGGCTGGCAGCGGGAACAATGCTGATCTATAATCTTATGCCGTGCGCCAGCAATTTTGCTGCCTCCCCAGCAGAATTGCATTACAAAAGGAGGAGGCAGAGAAAGACAGAGCAAGGGAGAGGAAGAAAGAGTAAGTAAAAGGTAGAGGGAGTCTTAACCCCTCTTCTCACATCCAGTTAACACAGACAATCAATAGCAGGGGAATTGGCTCTTGAGATGGAGGCCTTTATTTATGTGCCCCCTGCAATCATCTTAGCGGGCGGACAAGGGGCAACTGCTGGCCGCTAGAAGCTGGGTACTTGGCAGATGCGGGGTTAAACTTGAATCTACATTACAAATGTAATTACCAAGTGCACTTACAAGCAGAGTATTTCTAGGGGTGTGAATCTTCACTGGTCTCAACGATTTGAATCGATTCAATATCACAATGTATCACGATACATCACCTCCTTAATATTATTTCATATTGCTACACATGGTTTTCATCAACAAATTCAAACAGTTGATATGAACTCCCCTTTTCATTGTATCTGCTCTTAAAAAAAAGACACCTTCTGAATCTAGCAGAGCCTGAAGACAGCAGACCAGAAAGCAACATCCGTAGGCAATACTCGATTATGGTCTGTCACTGCATCCATGCAGAAGCGCTCGATGCAACGAATAATTTCACATCCCTAAGTATTTCCAGCGTAGATGTGTGTAACATTTTGGAGATGAAATATCTCAAGCAAAGATGAATAAAGTCATTTTAATGTAATATCTTAAATTATTTTGCAGTAATGGGGCATTTGCACAATTTTTTACCCTCATAAGGTTTTAAAACTCTCTTGTGGCAGCGATAAAGGCACTTATGTTTTACGTTTACTGTACGGGATTCTCACACCGCCTCAAACCTTAGCTCAAAACACACTGACAAGTTGGATCTTCGGATACATGACCGGCCACCTTAGCGTGACGTGGGCTTAGGTTTCTCCAAAAGTTGAGTCGGCATCAACTTTTCGCTGCAGGCCACTCAAAAAAATGCAGCCTACACTCACTACCCCCATTAAAAATGAATAGTAGTGTCTGATTGTATAATATCAGCAGCAGGCAAACCTATTGTATCGTCAACAATCACAGAAGAAGCAGGGAGTTGCTGTAACAACAAAGTAGCCATTATTTCTCTCCTGTAATAGAAATGAGATGTGAGGTGATCACAGCACAGCCATTCTTGACACAAGCACACCAGGTAGCTTGTCAGGAAAAGCTCATTTTTAACAAATCACCGGTGTTGTCATTTCTCTGTTGAGGACAATCTTCGGGTGACAAGTCTTGGTGTCAGTCACACAAAATCAAGAGGGGGCATCATTCCAGAGCTGCCAATCTAACAGGGAAAATTAATTGTAGAATAAGCAGAGACAAATCTGTACACCCACAGACCAAAATGTTATGCACTTTAAGAAGACGTGATGTCTTTCCAGTGAGTAAGAAGCTTCAGCGTTATATAGGTTCTTAACACCCATGACACCAGCTAAATACCAAAAGTCTAAACCCAGTTTAAAGGTGTTATCAAAAAGCATTCAGGGAATCGTAGGTATTCACTCGGGTGTAATGGAGACTTAATAGCTAGGACTGGAACTGTAGCTCTTCAATAGCTTAATTAGCAACCAGCTGATGATCGTCTGTGTCTTTCTGAGAGTAAAGTATGTGTGGTTCTACAATAAACAATCAAAAATGGAATATCAGCCTCCAAATGAAAATCAAAATGCAGAGAAGATGCAGTAAAGCTAATAAATGGTAATTAGTATAACTTTCACTTCAAGTAGCTGAAGTTGCTTCTTTCAAATAACCAAATATTATACCAGATAACACACATCAGCTCCTTTTTAAATTAAAGAACAGCCTTCTTCTAGCTGGGTCTCAGTAACAGCAACCCAAACACAGTTCTCCACTACACAACCATTGTTATGCTGTGTCAGGTGGGTACACATGTAAGTGGTGTAACACTAATAATACTACGCGTTAGCATATTGCTAGCAAAATTTATGCTAACATACTGCATTTCAACTGAGAATCCCAGAACAAAAACCTAAGGCACTGAAATACACATATATAAACATTTACACCAGGGTACTCACATGTCTCTGAACACACACATGCACAGATAGCAACACAGACGTAAACTACACACTTCAGAAATATCTCCGATGTGCTTCTCCTGGCCACTCTCACTACTAACTCAAAAACAAAACTTTTCAGCCAGCGCAAACAGGTGTCTCTGTGACCCTAAAACAAAGCCGCTGATTGGCTGATCCCTGTTACCATAAACATAAATAGCAAGTCCTTCTTTAAATAGGAATCAACAAATTATCAACCCCGGTTTATTATCGTGGCCGATATTTGGCAATTTGCAGATTATCTGTATCAGTGTTTTTACCGATAACCAGTAAAGTTGATTAATTAAACAGTGAGCTATTTTGGTTCGGCTAAAGATCTGTAAGCAGTCTGCAACACCTGCAATCCACCTGTTAGCATGTTAATACTTCAAGAAGCTATTTTGGTTTTTATTTACTCCTTTTTCTTGACTGTGTCTTATGTTTAAAGCTATAGTGCATGGTTTCTGTCTCCCCCATGAGGATTTCTAAGTAATGACAACAAAACTGTCGAAATGTCTACACGATACAAGCCTTCCGTGATCGTGAAGTTGTTATTAGCCAAGGAAGATTAAATGAACATGATGGACTCTCAGAAGAGGTCATTATCTTTACTCGAGTTTCGGCACAGGAAAGTCATCGGACAACACAATCTTACGTGTTGTAAGTTTGTAAAATTTTTCATCATTTTTACAGTAAAGGCATATTTAGTGGAGGAGGGAACATTAAGTCCACACTTCATCACAAAATCTGTAACTCCTGACATATCACCTCATAACAATTTAGAAAGGACAAATAATCTGAGAGCAGGTTTTAAAATGACAGATTTAGAGATTTAAAGTCATTGAGTATGCAAAGCCACATCTGTAGCTGTCTCTCATATCGCTCGAGACACAACAAATACAAAAGGTCAAATTATAGCTTTGCAAATAAAATGCTCTCCCTTTGGAAACCAATAGCTTACAAGCGCATCAGTGGAATTCAAAAATCTTTGGTTTCACAGGAAATAAGCCATTACAACTCAAGGGTGCTCATCACCTGTTTAGCTTTTAACATGTCAAGTTAATCACACCCTTCATTGGCTCAGCAACTCGATTTTGCCTCGTCTACTATGGAGGCATTGCTCAAGGCGAGCCAAATACATTTTTTCGCCTTATTAACATTAGCAGTGACAGAAAGTGGAGCTGCAAATTCAGACTAATTCTCTTATTCCTAAGAGGTCGGCGGTGATGTATGAGGGGAATGAAATGGGAGGCACAGGTCGATTGGCCAACACTGTCGCCATCACACCGTAATGAGATCTCAGGGGGAGGGGAAAAATAGAGGCTGATTCCTCAAACTCCCTGCTCGGATAATACTAATTGGACGGAATAGAATAGGTAAGACGTACATTTTAATGACATTATTAAAACAAGTATAGAATTTCACCAGCTGTTTCTGACAAATATAATCAGTGGGTAGGATTGACGCTGCCATGGGTGGTTTCTGTATACTGGCTCATGATAGGTTAGCTACACTACTGTATATGGACAATGTGGACATTATACCAATCCATTATATCATCTGTACTGTACTTAGCTGTACAGATAAGGAGTAGCTGTATTAGCAGCATATTACTGTCCCAGACTCTAGAATGACATCATGTATGGGTGTAATGTTCTGGAGCCCACATGCTTTGTTCCATTGTCCATTTACAATAACTGTATTTCATATACCAGAATGGGCATACAGTAAATTAAGTCCTTCCGCCACATTTAGTCATTTCCATATTTTTTCCTTTCTATAATTTATATTAATAAATAAACACTGTTAGAAATAACCGCCTCTCGGTCTGCTTTGTTCCATCATTTGCAAATTGACTGTGACTTCCAGAGTGAAACAATGGGGAGGTATAGCGCTACAGTCAGGTTATAAATTGTATGCAAGTGTGTGTGTGTGTGTGTGTGTGTGTGTGTGTGTGTGTGTGTGTGTGTGTGTGTGTGTGTTTGTAGCATGAGCCTGGAGACTATCCAAAGGCTGAAATTGTGGGGGAGGCACTTTGAAAATTGCATTGATCTCTGCCTAAACCTGCCTCCCACCTGTTGCCCATCCTAATGCCTGTGTTACAGAAGGCTAGAAGGGGGCGGCTGCAGTTAGATACACCTGCTTTTACCCGTCATTTTCTGCCTCTTTCCTCTACCGGCATTTTGTATTTACCTTCTGTCTCGCTTTCGTTGTCTTGCTTTCCTCTTTTTAATCTCCCTCTCTCTCTCCCAACCACCCACACACACACCCACACACAAATGCACCCACACGGTGTGTATAAGTAGACGCCCACTTGCAATATATGACAATTTTCCAACATGCTAATAATTGGTATGACCGACATGCTTTCCTATGTCCTGTCCTAATTACAACATTATTAGTTGTCACGGTGATGAGCAGCAGTGCTGATACAGAATAGGACTTAATGAGTGCGAAATCATGGTGGAACATAGCAGGGTAAAACGTAACCGTGTTTTAATTTCGACCTCCGTTACGTTACACATGTTGAAAGATGATCAAACTATCTTTATATCCTGGTTAAATAAAGGTTTGAATGAATGAATTGCAAAAAAGTGCTCAGCCCTGCGCTCAGGGGACTAGATTTAAGGTTTTGAGTAGAGAATTTGAAGCTGGTCGTTAATAAAACTACATCAGGGTTTAAAACATATAAAGGATGACAAACAATAAACAAAAGTGAACTTTTAACGGGGGTTGCAGCCTCAGAAGTCACGATTTGTGACTGTTATTGCCACTCCTGATTCCAACCCCAGCCGGTCGTCAGACACCGCCTGCCGAGAGCCTGGGTCTGTCCCAGGTTTCTGCCTAAAAGGGAGTTTATCTTCGCCACTGTCCCACTGTTGCTTGTTCTGGAGGGAACTACTAGAACTGTTGTGTCCTTGTAAATTCTTGAGTGTGGTCTAGACATACTCTATCTGTAAAGTGTCTCGAGATAACTCTTGTTGTGAATTGATACTATAAATAAAATTGAACTGAACTGAATAGAAGCTGCAGTTGTTCTGTTAGTTTAAACAAAAAAAATTGGTCTCATCTGTTGATGTTGGCTCCTTCACAGCAACTGATCTCCCATGATGCAACATATTATGCTGAAAGTTTATTGAAATCATGTTTAAGTAGTTTGAAAAATCAAAGCCTAATTATGCTTAATGGTACTCCCATCTCTTGGACAGCAGCCAAGCATAAACACACAGTCATGAACATGACATGAAAGGGCTTTTTGCGAGCTCATGGGATTTCTTTATTTAGAAATTAAGCACTAGACATGAGCAGTGCTTCATATCAAACTGCTGGTTTTTGAGCACCAACTGAATTGTGGTACTGATTGCTTGGTGAAATTCTTAGTCTTGGAAATTAATTCTTTAGATAACATAAAAGGTTTCCAAATGTTATACTTTTATAAAGGCAAATTAGGTTGTGCATATGAGAAGTTTGGCTTAGTGCTAGTGTATAGTAGGCGAGCCAGATAGTTCGTACCATCGGAGAATCGGTCATTGGAAAGAGTTTGGAAAATGGCAGGCACAAATTACCTGCCAGGTGATTGGACAAACCATCTGTTTATCATGTCCACCGACTATTGTTTTAAATCAACAGTCTCAGCCATCACGCACCTATCGCTGCCAGTAGCCCCTTACCGGACGCTGATTGGTTCTGTTTGCTGCTGCTCGGAGACCACATGATGAATTTTCTTGTGAGGTGTGTGATGAATAATTTCCTCACTAGAATCTAGCTGCCATGCAAGGTAAAGTGTATAGTGTTATGGAAGTTTTTTGATGAATAGAAAGAGTATACTTTTCATATCAGTACCACATCTTGACACTGAATCATTCATTTAAAGACCTTATAATGATTATAACCTTGATGTCAACATGTCATGAATACAAAAAGAGGTGAATTTTGTATTTAAGGTAATTTGATGTGTGATGGCAATTCTTAAGACATTTCATCCTTCATGATATCTTAATGACAAAACAAAATGGTACCACTTTACTTGAGGTCAAAGAATGTATTCGTTACACTATCATAATGTTGTCATGACAGCAAGTCATATCCATGATATTTTAGTAAAAAATCAAAATGGTATCACTATACTTGGTGTCTAAGACTCTAGCCATTACACTGTCATAATGGTATCATGAAAGCCAGTTTTTTGAAATATCCTGTCACACACCTATCTGACCAATTGTTAGAATTGGTCTCTAACCTTGCACATCTAATTATAATAATCATTATATCAACATGTCATGAACACAAAATGAGATGGGTTCCCTGTTTATGTCAAGATGTCTTGACAAAGACATCCTGCGGTAATGTCATCCTGGTTATCCCATCCCAAACTAATTTAATGTCAACTCGTCATGACCAAGACGACTTCTGGTAATGTCACTTTGATTAATGTCTACTTGTCATAATAAAAAAACGAATGACACTTAATGACAAAAGTCAAACATTTATGACTTGTTCATAAGGTTTATAACACAAAATAAATAGCCACAATATAGACAACTATTAGAACAAAACCCTAATTTCCAAAATATCCATTCTATTTTTTGTAGGTGTTACCTAAAAAAAAAAAGAGGTATGCATTTCAGACTTCCTGGTTTCTTAGCCAAAGATCAAGCTTTAAAAAAGGTAATACATACTGTACAGTACGGGTCCCTCTCTCACATCCATAGCTTCTGTGGAAACACGGCTGTTAATACTCAGGTGGACAGGGGACTGATAACGGACCCTAGGGATATTTGTTGTACTCGAGCCGAGTTTCTCCACTGGCTTGTAGAAGCTGCCAACGCTCTGATGATTCTCCTCAGACTCCATAAGCGCCCTACATGGACTGCTATCGACTGTCCTGCTTCATCTTCCCTGAACCTACAGCTACTGTCCCGGGAGAGGAGCATACACTAACTTATGCCACAGCCGGCATAAGTTGAGAAAAGGAAAGCAACTGACCTACCTTACAGGTTGCAGACAAGGCAAGTGGAGGGTTTGAGTTTTAAACTGATCAGGTGTCATGTTTTCATAACCCTAAATAATGTGTACTTCTAGCTTTGGTTGCTCCAGGCAGTAGGCTACACACAGCTACAAATTAGAACAACTGAAGTCCTGCCTTCCACTTCCTGTAAGTACATCTTTTATAGAGAATCAAAACAGCTAGGCAGCAGCTTAGTCAGATATAAAAAACATATACTAACATCACACAACCCATGCAAATTATTTTAAGAAAGCCATCGCTACTGGTCACATCTATATGTAGATTGATTTGTTTAGATCCAGTAATAGTGCTACCTTGGCACCACCACATCATGTTTTAGGTCTTGTTCTATGCGTTCCACGTGCCACCTTACTCTTTTCTTTTTTGGCTTTCTATTATTAGACTCACATGCTGCCTGTTAACGTTACGATAGACTTCCAAAGGTGACAAAGAAAAAAAAGGGTGTTTGATGGCTTTACGCCGTAGTTCAACCGCGGCTATGCCATTTGGGGAGGGGCCGCTCACTGATCCCCTATTTTTCTGAAAATCCTAGACATGGTTGTGACCTGCACTTTGTTAATGCTTTCTGATTAGCTTGTGTTTGTATTGAAAGTCCAGGATCTCCGCCACTCTGCTGCTGCCTGATTAGGCTAATGCTAACAATGCTAATGCCAAACATTAGAGATTGGCTCCGGGCAGATCCAATGGTTTTAAACGTCAACAGAGTACCAGCCTTCAAGGAAGTTAACAGTTATCAATGGAGAGTGGCCAGACTCTCTGTATAAATGAAATGTATGAGAGCCTGGTAGGACCAGGCTTCTAAAGTGCCTACCAGGCTTCTAAAGTGCATGCAAACACACCTAAATGGTAGAGGGCACATACACAGCTACACAGCACTCAATAAATCTCCACTTGCATTAGCACTAATACAGGGTCACAGAAATACAATAGAGAAACAAATGCCACTGCAAGCTCCCAAAGTGCTTTTCATGTAACTGGTAAACAAACATAAATGTAATTTAATGGATTTTTTTTTTTATTATTTCTCATTTTATTGCTGAGTTCAATAAAAGAGTTGTTAAACACAGTGGAGCTTCCCCTGAATGGGAAATCATTAAATAGCAATAAGTCACTTGTTGTAAATATGTCATTCTGTGCTCACGCAGTTTGGGGATTCCATTTCTGAATGGGCCAGCCAGTGAAAATGGCTAGTTTAGGCAACAAGCCAATGTTTATTGGCAAAAGATCTTCATTGATTGTGACATGCTACTAAAACCAAATAATATATCAAGGGAGCCCAGTGATAACAGGATGTTAAAACTTTCAAAGCAAACGTTACATGGCAACAGGCCTGTTTTCAGATACATTTTGCCAAAGCTGAAACTTTGAAATGATTAGTATGAGTAATCCGAAGCTTGAATCATGTGTTATCACTACGTTTGGTAAGCAATGATGCTGTATGTACAGCAGAACTGCTCTGTTAAAAGACTCGCTTAATGCACCTGCATTGGCTCTTTTGTGTTCAAAAACTGTCCATTGGCATCTATTTCTTTGATATTTCAAAGTCCAACTTTTGGTTTAAAATTTTGGATAATATAATACATTTTATGAGACATTTCTTTTACCTATACAGTCATTCTAATGTAAGTATCATCCCAATATTAAACAAATAATACAAAAACATACAAATAATTTAAATCATACTCGATGCATAAACATTGTTTCAGACCAAAACCTTCAACTGTACAAAACCAACACTTTAAAAAGTCAATGTGCTTGCAAAGTTTGAAAAAACAGAAGTTTTTACAACAATAATCACAATTCCACTGAAAGTCCACAAATGATGTGAGTTTACGTGTGAATGTTCGTTGCCCCCTATCAGCAGATGGCACCATGCATGGTAGCCTCTGCCACGTGTGTCCACACTTTTGCGGATGTGATTTTTTTGTTTCTGTTACTTTGAAAGTGTAAATGATGGAAATAAAATCTAACTTTTGTGACATATAATGTGAATATCTAATCTGTCATTTGATGCTTTTTGGAGATTTTTCTATCTTTTTTTGGCTTCTTTATGCACATTAATAAAAAATTTTACCTGGTGTGCCCAAACTTTTTGAACCCTACTGCAAGTGGGTGTCTACTTATCCACACTGTGTGTGTGTGTTTGTGTTTGTAAAGAGAGTTCTGTGCAGAGTTGGGCAGGAAATTAATGAATATGATAATAACTTCTAATAACTGATCAAGAACATAAAGGTATCAGGACATACCTAATGTTGATTACAATATAGTGTAAACCACATAGTAAAAGCCTCTTTAAGGTAATTACCTACTATATATTCATATAGGTTACATATCTACATATAAATTACTATATTTCACCATGAAGCAGGTGTAAACTGCATTGACATATAGTCATTGTAATGCTGTTAAAACAGTGGATAAGTAACCAAGATGTGAAAAAAAACCTTTGCCAAATAAATTCCTACCACACTGCGTTGAGTTTAGTATCCATTTCAGGATTTGTTAATTTTCTTTTATTGAGGCACTTTTCCACTTGGAATTAATCACTGTCTGTCTCAGTTTTCATTTTCTGAATCAGGCCATCCACAAGTGCTTTAGTCATTAGGCTGGAGTGCACTAAGAATGCTCTAAATGGTTATGCAGCAGGGTGAACAGAGGCTTTTACAAAGTTTTTTTTGTATATATATTAAGCAACTGTTGTACACAAACACAATCACACACACTGCAAAAAAACATTTCTCATCTCATTCTCAGGCCTCTTTCCTCTCTCCCTACTGTAGGACTAACCAGGTGAGGCACCTGGGCGGTGCGACAGGTCAACAGGGAGCAGGATGTGCATTGAGGGAGAGGACGCACAGATGTGGAAAATAGGCTGAAACTGCTCCAGTATTAATTTTCATCATCTCTGTGGCACCTGCTGCCTAGTTAGGTGATGTGAAGGCGAAGTGAACTAGACCAACTATGATGTTACGGAGCAGGGGATCAGCCACCATCAAAGGATGTGGAGGAAGGTCTGAGTCTGTATTTGTGTGTGTGTGTATGTGTGTGTGTGTGTTCGTGTGTGTCTGGAGGGCTGTTCCAAGGCAGGAACCTACCTCTGCAGATGGTGCCATTGCCCACGTAGCCCGGCTTGCAGGTACACAGGTGTCCTCTGATAGTGTTGGTACAGATGGAGTTCTCATCACACAAATTGTGGCCGCTGGCGCACTCGTCATGCTCTGAGGGAGAGACATAGAGAGGGACTCCACAGTCAGAATAGATGTGTGTGTGTTTGTTTTGTGAAAGATGAAGAGGTCACTTGGAAAATGCTCATTTATTTTTGCGCAGAGCAGCCACTGATGAGGATAATCAACAAGCTAGTTGGCTGAGAATATGAAGCCACAGCTGAGCTTTTCTTCTGACTTAGAGGACACCAGAGAGGGGGGAAAGTATCAGATTTTTGTACACATAATATAATATACTACCACCTGTGAACGATGTTGAGCTTTTTATGCTTTTCACATATTTTTATATACAGTATCTGACCTGTTCCATGTAACTTACAGTTAACGCAGATTAATGCTTTCTATCCAATTATTATAACTCAAAATATCAAAGCATTTAACAATGCACGATTTGCCTGTTTCAGATGATTTGGCTAGATGTGACAGCAGGGATGCAAACTGAACCAATCATTGCCGATAAAATTCATCACAAGAGTAAAGAGTCAAGAGTAAAACTGATGTCATGTCAAAACCCTGCATTTGCAAGTTTGGCATCTTTTCCCTTATATCCTTGAATTAAAATTAGCACAGTCCATCATGGGCTGGATAGATTCTTGGACTATAAAACTAAGAGACAATTTTATTATTGAAAACAGTGCAAGGTCAGCAGTATGAAAATAGGTTTCATGAATTTGTTATAGTCATGAAACGCTGACTCACTAATAACATGGTGGTGCACTACACAGTGCTGTATGTACTGTACATGCTCAGGGTCATTGATTTATATTCAGCTGGGTACCATGAAGTGCTCTCTTGACTTTAATATTTTTGATCTTAGCTTGAGGCAAAAGGGAATAAGAGGTGGGTTTAATACTGAGGGTGGTGCAACGTCGCTACAAAACTTTTCTTGGACGCATCAGCTTTCATAGCTTTTTTTTTTTACCTTGACTTAACTCAGATTAAGTAAAGAGAGACATTTTTCTTTTGAGTATACAACATCACAACAACAACCTCACATGTAGCCTGAAAGGTCGATCAGGAAGGTTTGTAGCTTGGATAAATTTCAACATTGAGCCATGTTTCATAGCAAAATCCTATCACACAACCCTAGTTTGAAACATACGGAGGACACATGTGGACAGCAGAACAATTGATTATGCTGTTAAGTTTAGTAGGTTGACCAGTTTATATGGACTTTTTTACTGTTGGAATCCTCACTTATAAAAAAGCAATTAGAACTCTATTGCTGGAATATTCTCTAGTTTGAGCAGTGTCAGTTTAACTATGTCATAACAATATTAACCGAAATAATAAGGTAATAACATTTTTTTTTCAAGTGCTGTCAAATGACCACAAACCAAGTGACACAAATGGAAACAGGTGGCCCTGAGGGTCTGCAGCCCCCGGACAGTTTCCAACTTTGACCCTTTGGTAATCCAAACTCGTCCAAGAGCTTTTATTAATGAATGGACCCATGCCTCTGATCTGCATGCAAATTACTTAATATACTGTATACATTTTTTTGACTCCAATCCACCATTTATATTCCAATTTGGAATGTATAATTTACACAATTTGCACAACATACCAGTACCCTGAAACCAAAAGAGCTAAATGGAATTCAGCCCTCATTTATTTTACTTTTACACCTATATGTCCAAATGACCTCCATGAAAATGGCGAGGACATGCCACACTGATTAATTGTGATTCATAAGTGTCCTGTTGAGAGTTTGACATGCCATCAATAGTGAATAATAAAGACATTTCTGTCAACTCAGGTTTCTAAGTATTTCTTAAGTGTTTAGTTCAGCATTGCATCAGCCTGCTGCAGCATACTAATCACACCATAATCAAAATGTCATACAAGACATAAGACGTGTTCCACTAATGAGGTCCACATCGAAAGATCCTAATGAGGCTGCTCTGGAGTTGACCTGAGGCCACCGCCCATGCATATGTAATGCACTATTAATGTAAAAAAATAAGAAAAAGGGGGAAATAGGATCCATACATTTTTTTTTTAAAGAAACAACTACAAGAAAAGGAAATGGGAAAATGATGGATCTCGTTTTTGCTTATACATTATGATTAATTGTTTGGTTGCAACATGTTTATGGATCCAAGTCCCACTGCTGAGCTTAGCAAACTGATTAAGCTGCAGTTAATGTGTTATCAATGAGAAGAATAACATGATTTTAGATGATTGCAAACAATACATTAACAAGAAAGCTTTGATTTACAACAGAGCTGCACTGCAGAATTGCCTTTTTTATATTAAACCATGAAAAGTGTTTTTTGGTGCCATGCAGGACCTGGCCTGAGGCTTTCTCGACTTCCAATGTACACACTCACTGAAACACACTCCTCATTAATATGCAAAAGCATTGCTGGGAGTCATGACTAATACGTTTCCCTTAATTAATGAGTGGTGCTCATGAAGCCCCGGAGCAACTCAGAGAAATTATTTAGCTTTTCTCTTCCCAGGGATTTCCTCCCCACGCTGAACTTTAAAGTGAAGGTGAATGTCAACAGTGCTGATGGGATATGTATGGATTAATTTATTTTATGTGAAGGGATTTGAAATGTAGGCTACATTAATGGTAGAGTAATAGAGGAAGAGTTCCGTGATTAAATATTCAGTGTATTAATAGCTGTGAGCTGATGGAGGGGAGAGCAACAATCAAAACACTGACAACCATGGCTGCTTATTAATGCCTTTTAATGTCATCTCTGGATGAGATATATATATATATATATATATATATATATATGGAGAGAGAGAGAGAGAGAGAGAGAGAGAGATGATAAATATATTTGATAATATTTATCGATATGAATTGATAAATATTGAGAAAAAACTGCCTAGCTAAATAAGCAAAAATAGAACACACTTGGGAGTCCTATTTTTGTGTTTTCTGAACTCAAAGAGAGATTTACTTGGAGAGTGGTACTTGGGTGCCAAGCGCAAAAGCGCAAACATGTTATGGGTCAGCTGTTCTTCCCTGTCCCGTGTGTTCTCTCCCTTTTCCCCTGTGTTTCTGTCTGTTTTGTTTCGTCTCCACCTGGAAGTGGCAGTAGGCGTGGTTTGAGGAAGGAGGTCAAGCGCATTCCATGATTCACCTCAGCACTACATACAGTACACCCGGGCTGGTAACCTCATCTGTGCCACCCAACTACCCATGCGGTAACTTGGCTAAGTGACCTCAGGTTGTTCCTAGTATTGTTATTGTTCCTACTGCTCCTTTTAACGTTGTTTCTGTGTCCAGATCCCGCTCTAGACCTGCTGCCTTCCCTGCTGTTACCTGCTGAGCTGACAGCTGGTCTGGACTTTATCTGCCCTGGCTCTGCCTTCAGACTGTCATTTAAAACCCCTTTGAAACTGAAATCTGAGTTTTCTGTGGTTTTCTCTGTTTTTTGGGTCAAAACTGCGAGGGTAACAACACAGACGTGAGTTGTTGGTGTTTTTTTTTTCTTCAGTTATGGTCCTGCTACACGTCCTGTGATGCCCTGTTAGGTCCTGCTGTGCCTTGTAATGCCATGCGGTGCACTGCTATGCCACGAACTACTACAAACTACTCTTTTAGTCACTGTTCCATTGTCACTGTTTTACTGTGACTATTATTGCCACTATTCATTTCAACCCTAACCGGCATCGTCCGACACCGCCTACCAAGAGCCTGGGCCTGTCCGAGGTTTCTTCCTAAAAGGTTTTTTTTCCCCCGCCGCTGTTGCTTGCTCTGGAGCGAACTAGTAGAACTGTTGGGTCCTTGTAAATTATAGAGTGTGGTCCAGACCAAGTCTATCTCTAGTGTCTTGAGATGACTATTGTTATGAATTACTGCTATAAATAGAATTGAATGATGTTTCTCAAGAAATTTGAAATAAATGTTGTTTCTGCAAAGGAGGATAAAGAAACTACTTACGTGATGTTTGGCAGATAAACACTTTACAAATCTATTTTGTATTGCACCTTTCATACAGGTAGCATGTGGAAGTCTTTTACAGGTCAGTGATAAATAAGATTAATAAGACAGTAAAGATATTATCATTAACATTACAGAAGACAGAGAATGGACACACAAAGTTCAAATGCAAGGGTATTATGTGCTTTATATTGAAAATTAGCGTGAAAAGGCAAAAACAAACAAATTGCGTAAAAACAATAAAATCATCAAGTGCTATTACGTGTTCTAGTCAAAAAACAAGTGGAAAAGTTTTAAGATATCAAAACATTCAAACTTCCCATCCTCGGGAGGATTGTTCCAACAGCTCAGTGTATTAAAGCTAAAAGCTGCCTCAAAGGCTTTTGTCCTGCACTTCAAAACAACTACAAAGCTCGAGCCAGAGGACCTGAGGGGCCGTGCTGGCTCGTACATTAAAAGCACTCTAGACAAGTACATAGGTGCAATACTAAAATCAATCAATATGTAAAGACCATTTGTGTGTTTGAGGGCTGCACTATTCTCAATTCTACTAATGGTTGTATGAGAAGTCGTATTAGATTGATGTATATTTGCATGCTGCAGTAGCCGCTGCTGTGCTCAGTCTTCTGTATGGGTAAAATCTATCTGGATTGGGCAAAGGGCTGTTCGACATTGTGAGTCATTTGATTAAATATAGCAAACAATAGTGCTTAATGCAGTTATAATATTGCATTTCATAGGCTTGGTACTTCTATATAATTAGTGCTGTCAAACAATTACAAGAATTTAATGGCGATAAATTACAATGTCAAAGTCCCAATCGCACACTTTTATCAATTCTAAATGTCCCTTAATTTCATTTTTTCCTCTTTTTCTCACTTTGATGCTATTAACATGGAAAACTGGATTTTTTTTTAATTGAAAACATTGGCATTTAGCCTACTGTGGTGTTTAATTGACACACACGATTCACGCGTAACATTCTTACTTGGAGCAGATAATTTCTCACTTTTAAAGATTTACCTTTCCATCCAGAATCTTACTGTTATCAATTTTGGCGTCAGGCGCTCCCCATCCACTCAAAACGTAACAAACTACTCTTTGGCCAGCTTGAAAGCCCAAACAAGTGTGCGGCGGGCCTGTTTTGTTTCCGTTTGACCTAGATCCGATGTGGTATTGTAGTTTTTCTAACATTACTAGCTGTTGCAACAATATGTGAACAGTATCTACAAAGTTTGCTAGGCCAAGAAGAACATTAATGTTGCGATTTTAAAAATCGACGCTGTTACAACGGGTTTGCCTTAACGCTGTTAATAACGCGTTTCACTGACAGCAATAATGTATTTTTTTTCTAAACAAACACTCACTGTTTACTAGAGGGAATGCATTTAAATGCACCTTTACACTGGCTTCAAAATGAGCTGTCGTGGGCGGACTGAAAAAGAAATTACAGCTCTCACAGAATAATGAATGGAATCTATAAACCATCAGAGGTGGATTAGATCTACCAGTACAATACAATAACCTAACCCAGTGATGGAAAGTTATTAAATTGACAGTAGTAAGCTCAGTGGAGATAACGTCTGATCGCACTGCCCGTCTCTGTCAGGTTTGATGTAATTAGTGATGATTATAGAGGGACGCAGTGTCAGGTCTTGCCATTTTGAGGTGCCCCCCCCCCCAAAGTGCTGGGCTACTCATGCATAAAGAGTGATCATCAGGACCACGGAGAGCTGCCGTCACACTCAGTTTGGCTTCTGCACTTTCAACACGTCGGAGAACGCAGGTTAATAGAAGACACAGAGGGAGGACTGAGGTTATTTTCCATTTCACAGAAATACTGAGAAAAACAATATTAATTTCTCACCAATGACGGCAGGTCAGAACTCAAGCCATTTACAGTTCTTTATGGGGTTAGTAGTTTAGTCTTGCATTGCCAGACCTTCCTCCACAGCGCTGCAAAGGAGGGTCTGGCTAGTCTACACAGTATTCCGGGGTGAGAGGAAAAACGGTCTCTGGTTAATTGGCATTTCTTTAAACCAATCACAATCGTCATGGGCGGTGATACGCGCCGGACAGAGCCACTGTACCGCTGTAAAATAGCCTCACGCTGTGCGCTTAGTTAAAATAGGGCCCTTAGAGTTGATTGTGATTTACATCTAAATATTTCTGTGGGGCGCTATGCAGTTTTGGCCATTTCTTCAATTTTCTCGCTTTTTGCTCGCAGGTTTTGCCATACAGCTGAAGTTGTTCAGTTAAGGTAAATTAAGCTTAAAAAAATTGCATGGTTCCCCTTTCAAGAGGGAAATATTATACTTTTTACTACACTAGGTTTTACGTGTAGCTCCTTAGTAGATGACAGGTTTACCGCAAACAGCTTGAGAGCTTATAAAATATCAAGCATGGACGCTTTTAAACTACAATTCATTGTTAAAGGTTAAAGCGGTGGTCGCCAACCTTTTTGACTAATGACTCCTTACAAACCGCAGAGTGTAGTTTTGCAAAGCAGTATAGCAAACCTTTTACATGGTTTCATTTGAAGCCCAAAGAAGTAAAATCATCCAATGTTTAATAAATAAATAGCAGTTAGGATTTAAGATAAGCCCAAAAATGTGATCAAGTTTCACGGCTCTTCACTTTGACTTGCCCTTCATGCTAACAAACTTAGAATTTAAGCGTCCTGGACTCTTCTCAAACTGGATGAGACAGGCAGCTAAATGCCTTCAACGCAACTATATTAATGGTGTAGCTTAAGTAGTGCTGACCTGGTGTGAAATTCAGTGTCATCTGTGTCAAAGTGTGGAGAATAAAACTAACAAATGATGACAAGTTGTAGAGTGTGTGTGTGTGCCGGTGTTGTGTAAAGTGGGCAAATCATTCACATCAAGACATACAAAGGACAGCGGTTTTGAATACTGCTCCTAAAACATGGAGACTGTTTCGAAAAGACAGATTTCATTCCCATGTGTGGGTCTACAGCAAAATACTTTTGTAAAGAGAGCTGGAAACGTGTGACTACCAACTCTTGTGTTGTAAGTGTGTTGCTGTGGCCCAGTCAGCTGACTGAGCCTTTAAAAGTTCTCTCCACTAACCCTCTCTCTTCCAACCAGCCAATACTGCAGCAGCAGTGTCCACCATTTTAGTTTAGTTCTCATGTATACTTGTCTTTTGGCATCATGTTACTTTCTCTCATGACACATATTTAGCTCAAACAGGATTGCCAATGGATGTCAATTCAAGTTTTTTTCATGGCCCAGAGAAACTAAACCAATGTCAGTGTTATTTGCGTTATGTATATATTATGTCTGCCTAAATTTCTTTTATCTGTTTATCATGTCTTCTCTTTTCCGTGCTGAAATCTTTTTGTGAATGGTCTCGAAAACTTATCGAAAGAGATCAACTGCTGTGTGTATTTCAGGGACAGTAGTATAGTAAAACCAAAACCTCATGATTCACTTTTACTTTGCATAATACATTTCAACATGTCCTCATTTACCACCATCGTAATGTCAAGCAGAACACTTCAGTAATGGGAAATTTAATGACCAGTGACTAGACCATAAAAAAGAACAGATTTTTTTTTTCTGTGTGTTTCTTCTTTTTTTGTGCCAGCGCATAGTCGTCATGCTCACTTTCTGCCTCGGCCTCTCTGCTCACCTTGACGTGATGTGAACTCAGCAGAGATCTGCCCCGTGTCACAGGGTGGAAAATATTGATTTCCTGTCATAGCATTTAGCCTGGAGGACATGGATTTCCATCAAATTAGTTTGAGAACATTTCTGAATTTCCTGCAGTAATCTACCTGGCGTTTTCAACTGACCAACCAGTCAATTGATTCCACATTTACAGCTACTTCTCAACACTACTGCATGCAAGCTGTGTGCTCACACATGACAAAATTTCATTATTAAAATTGAATTAAGAAAAAGTGGGGCTTAAAGGGTTTCTTACATAGGACTGTCTATACTTTTATGTATTCTGGTGAGCTTCTTTATCTTCCTATCGTCCTTTTGTGATCTCAGATGTCTCAGATCAAATTTTTTATGTCATCATTTAACTAAGGCACTGAGGTAAGGAACATATGCATAAGATATGTTTCTATCCAAATGTTATGGAATTTTTAAGAACATTTCCACAAATCACAAAAATGCAATACTAGTTAAAATTTGTATTTTCATTCTAAAGAGGGCTGACTTAGAAAGCACTAGTGTCTGACTTTGACATTTGAGACCATGGGTCTGCGTCCCGTTTCCCACAAATAGTGGATTTCTTTTTTTTTTTTAGGGAAATCCTGTTTAACAGCTGCATATTTACACATCCAGGAGATATGGAGCAACATAATCTTTTATTTGAGTCATGTTTCTGGTTAACTAATACATGTACAATATGTCCTGTTTTCACTCTCCGTGTAGCTCCATTTTGGACTCCACTGGCTCCAATGGAAAATATCTGGCTCTTTAGCAGCTAAATGCTCTATGTTTCTTAGCTAATCGGGAACTGCGTCTCCCTACTGTTTGGTGCTGGACAAAAAGCGTACAATGGGTTTTTGTAGCTTATTCGCTGAAAACAGACAGCTGTCAAACAGCACTGATGAGAGAGATTAGAGTCAACGAAACAGTTAAACCAATAAACTGAAAAATGCTCAAATGCTTGGACTACAGTGCACAACATGAAATACTAAGTTAAACAAGGTTTCACAACATCATTACTTACAACACCACAATCTCAAACTTGTCTTTTTTCAGATAGTGGGTAGATACATTTATTTAACACTTTTCCACAAATGTGCTGTATAATCTGCTTTCTATTCACCCACGCATCAAAGCATACACATTTACATGTAATAACACCGTATTTTTAAGGATGGCCACCTAAGTAATTCACTTTGCTCGTTTTAAAGCCATGTCTCTCTCTCATGGGCAGGCCAAAATCTCTGGGCGGGCAAAGCAGAAAAAGGGCAAGTAACCTTGCCCCTTATGACCTCATAAAGGGCAAGATTCCAGATCTGCCCATCTGAGCTTTAATTTTCTCAAAAGGCTGAGCAGGATAGCCAGGGCTCAGATTACACCAATCACCATTTCTAGCCACTGGGGGACCATAGGCGGGCTGGGGGAATGCATATTAATGTTAAAAAACCTTTTCATGCTGTGGGACCTTTAACATAAAGCACCATTTATTTTTGTCACTGTTTATTTTTATTGGGACAAGTATGTAGCATAGACCTTTGCCACACACCACAGCATTCATAGTCTAAGCTAATTTGCGATGCACGTCCCTAGACGGACCCTTATATACCCTGGCACTTTAAAAGACAAATGCTTCTCACTATACTGCAAATATTTTTATTACATCATAAATTATAGCCGCTTCTTTTGTGGCATTAATGTTCAGATTTGCTTTTTTGCATCCTGACCATCCGGTTCATATTCGTTCTGTGTAACAGCAGCACAGAGCTTGTGAGGTAATGCAACTCATTTACTACCCAATGAAATATACAGCTTAAGGCAATAAAGATGCTTAGGCTGCAATACACATTAATGAAAGCATGTTCCATTAATGCGCTCTGTCAGTAAACATCCATCCCATACCCTGCATTATTATTCCACACGCTTCCATGTGTATACAGCTAGGGAAACAGCAAAATAATGCGTCGCAGAAGCAGAGATAAAAGCTTACAGAAAAGCAGCGTAACATGAGGATAGACATCACTCGGGATGGTTGAATAGTCGGCTGACGAGCAGGAACAAACACTGCTTACATCAAACCTTTATGGGAAAGCTAAATATAATAACCAGCTTCTCAGAGCCAATTACAAATGGATGAGTACTAAGGAAAACTTATCTGACTCCTTTCCCAAACTGTGTTTGATGACTTTATTAAATTGGCTGGTGCCGAGCAAGCCTGGCAGCGTGACCTCCATTTTTGAAGAGTTAATGTATACAGGGCGGGTTGCCAAGATTTCCAGGCTCGTCACACCTGAGCTCCACATTCATTGCATGTATAATTGGAATTGGATTTGATTACATTTTCATTATACATGTAATGTGTCTTGAGGGGGGGATGCATCTTTTCTATGCTAGGATTTTGGAGAATACATGTAGCAACTGATGCATTAAATTATTGGCTGCTGCTTATGGTCAGCCATACAGCAGAGTCTGGGCATACTGTCTATAGGCGGCAGCTTGATAAGAAGAGAAAAACCAATTGATCAGTGGAGTGCTGATGAGAATGGAAGAGAAAAATACATTACATGATCAAAGGCAACAGCTTGGGAATGCTTGCTGTCTGAATGACGGATTTGCACACTTAACACTTCAATCTGCTCAATTTAGGCAATACAGTTTAAAATACCACCGTGTGTTTGTGTCAGCTAAAAGAACACTAAAGGAGTTGTGAGTGAACTCAGGTCCTGTGTTTAGGTCTATTTTCTGTATTGGTAATAAAAGTAATGATTTCTTTGACCCTCATGTTGTCCTTGGGTCAAATTGAACCGATTTCCTATATCGATTTTCTATTGAACAACCCAATTGTAATTACCAAAAATAAAACAATTGATTCCTCAACGCTCTTTGGCAAGTACAAATCTCTACTTTCATTCATGTTGGTGTGTCTTATTCAATTTTATAGCATTTGAAAAACAAACTGAAGTGGTTTTGAAATAGTAGTGCATAAAAGTT
Source organism: Etheostoma cragini (assembly GCF_013103735.1). Lineage (NCBI taxonomy): Eukaryota > Metazoa > Chordata > Actinopteri > Perciformes > Percidae > Etheostoma > Etheostoma cragini. The sequence continues at coordinate 30,237,110 of NC_048407.1, forward strand.
GACATATTCCAGTCTGTGATTATCCATCAACATACATTCCTTAACTGTAGTCTAAATTCCTAATTTCTGCTTTTCTAACTCAAACATTTGGTTTCCTATAAATGAGGTTTATTGAACATAATTTCCAAAAATAACTGTAACAGTCAACATTTAAAAAGAAAGCGTTAAAAGTGATGAAAAAATGATGTTGCATATTAAACTGGGCAGAATGGATGAAAATAAATGGATATTATTTAAGCGTTATGGTATGAGGTTAAACATACATCTAGAAGGCACAGTGACTCCTTAAGTTTAACTGTATGGCTACCATAGTAACCTATAAGCTTATCTTCAACGTGGTAATTCATTTATTTTTCACCAAAATGCTAATTTATCTTGGCTATTTTAATTTTGAATTCATAAAATGTATATTTTTTGACTTGTTTTCAATGTTGAAATAAGAAACATTCAAAAAATATATCTTGCTCTGCTCTATTCTGCCAACAATTAGCTAATACCAATCTGTTTGTGATGGACTACCATCAGCCAATATTATTGTTGACACAGCTCTTACAGTAGAGTACAGTATCTTGAGACCACTGAAGAGTATAAAAGCTGCAGCTTGACAGAGAGTGACCCCTTTAATCTATTGGAGCGTTTCAGTGTCTTCACCAAGTCATACAGTGTACAAAGCTACAGCTTTCTAAGAGACGAGGCTTTCATTTAAAAAAAGCCTTTACTACACTTTATCTCCAGGCCTGAGCTGAACCTGATGTCAGAGCGTATTTATAGGACGGAGCTGAGAGTAAAGACCATAAAGCTCTCATTCCAGTGCTTTAATCGGCAAGCCTTATCAGCAAATGCTTATTGTAGGAAACAATTCTTCTAAAACCCGGAGATCAAAAGATATGTGCACAGTGGTAGTCGGACAACCATTTTCACAATTACCCACACAAGAAGTCAAAGATCAGAGAATTATCTTCCGCAGGGGAAATCACTTGAGTTCTGCTTACACTGCACCAGGGTAAACCAAACATAATCTACACTTTAGTCTAAGCTCAACGCATAAAATAGAATCCACATACAGGAAACAAATATCTGTTTTATAAATGTCCTCTGTGTAGGAAATAGCCAGAACGGCTTTTCTGTTCCTCAAAACTCAATACGTATATATATAAAATCTGTTTTACATCAAATGTCCTTTAAATGGGGACAACATTTTTTATTCTGTACAACATCCATCCATCCATCCATCCATCTTCATCCGCTTATCCGGTATTGGGAGACCCAAACTTCCCTTACCCGAGCCACATCAACCAGTTCCGACTGGAGGATCCCAATGCTTTCCCAGGCCAGGTTGAAGATTTAATCCCTCCACCTGGTCCTGGGTCTTCCCCAAAACTTCCTCCCAGCTGGACGTGCTTAGACCACCTCCCTAGGGAGGCGCCCAGGAGGCATCCTTACCAGATGCCCGAACCACCTCAACTGACTCCCTTCAACGCGAAGAAGCAGTGGCTGTACTCCGAGCTCCTCACAGATGACTGAGCTTCTCACCCTATCTCTGAGGGAGACGCCAGCCCCCCTCTTGAGGAAAACCCATTTAGGCCGCTTGTACCCTGGATCTTGTTCTTCGGGTCCTGACCCAGCCTTTATGACCATAGGTGAGGGTAGGCACAAACACTGACCGGTAGATCGTAAGCTTTGCCTTCTGATTCAACATATAAAGCTAAAATCATCCTGGACAAACAGTGAACTGATTTGTGCTGCATAAATATGGATGTGATGACAGCTCTGTGGCATTTTGAGAACGGGAGATATGGAACCTCACACTAGCTGCCACCTCTCTTATTCCCTCTGTCCATCCTCTGTTTCCCCAGAGCTGCTTGGCTGCTTCCATAGATGGGAAATCAAGTGTAACCACAATTACCGCAGCCTCCCATTGTTTACAGGGAGCTGTCTGCACAAAGGACAGACTCCACCACCAGGCAGGAGAGACAGAGAGAGGCTGAGTGTGTCCAATGCAAAAGGTGATATATAACGTGTTGTGCGAAAGCTGCAATAGGTGAGATTCTCTTCCTCTGAGGAAAGAGCTGCTCAGATTGTAATATTGAGGGTACATTTGTAGACCACAAGGTGCCTATAGCAATGTAAGGTAAGTTTGTGGGTGGACAAAGCCAAGAGCTGTCTGATGTCCACAGAGACACATATACAGAACACACACGCACGCACGCACGCACATTTGCCTGAAGCCAAAAGGTGGAAAGCAACACATTGTACTAAGACAAACACTGGAGTCAGTGATTGTTACCAAACACATTTCTTCTGCAGTCCCTGTGTTTTATCTCTGCTGCGCTAGAGTTTAACGATTCAGGTGACTTCTGCACATTTGACTGACGACACATACACATGACTCCTGTCCAGGAAGCCTTCATAGTAGCATTTCACACTTTTTAACACTGCACTATTTCAGAGTGAGAGATTTAAGGTCCCATGACATGAAAATGTCACTTTTTGAGTTTTTTTAACATTAATGTGCATTCCCCCAGCCTGCCTATGGTCTCCCAGTGGCTAGAAATCACAATAGGTGTAAACCAAGCCCTGGGTATCCTGCTCTGCTTTTCAGAAAAGGAAAGCTCAGAAGGGCTGATCTGGAATCTTGCCCCTTGTGAGGTGGCATAAGGGGCAAGGTTACTTCCCCTTTATCTGCTTTGCCTGCCCAGAGAATTTGGCCCATCCATGAGAGAGTGACATCATGGTTTTCAAAAGAGCAAAGTGGCAGTTGGTATATTTGTAAGGTTGGGATGGGCTAGGAGCAACAATTGATTCCTGTGTCACCCTCTACTTTTGTACCCGGCTCAAACTCACAACAAACTATGGCTGACACAACGGAGGTCTGTAGCTGGCGTCATGAACCTCTGTAGCGGCTTAAAAAACTAAACTAGCAACTGCCGCCGGGCGTCATGGAGCTCGCAGCCAGCAAGCGTCACGTGACCAGCCGGCGGCCTCCTAATTTTATAGGATATAATACGTTTTGATTTGCACACATTTCCATACAATATCATACGGTCTCTTTTACAAGAATCCTTTGGAAACATGGTGTCTCCCACTTTCAAAGCAGTCTTTATCGCTTGATAAAACCAGAATCCAGAGAAACCAGAAAAACCAAAAACTGGTTTCCACTGTGCATGTGTGTGTCCTGCTTAATGCAGGGACAACAATGTGATTACCAGAAACCTTCCCAGAACCAGACACAATGAAGAATAATGATACAGATTCCAGCACCAATTACAGAAGCTAATGTGCAAACATGTTAGCGTTGTGTAATATGAGCAATCACCTCCCTTCGCTGTGAACGCTAACTCGGTAATACATCCATGCAGAGGAGCTGAAACCCTCAGGAAGAAGCTGGAGGAGGGAAACGGAGACAGAAAGACGATTTATCTCTCCCAGCAGATGTAGAGCAGGCACCTAGGGCTCCCAGTCAGCAGTCAGGACAGTTTACAAGCTGCAAAATAGATTGATTGACTACGGATCCCTGTCCCTGTGTGGCTGCCAACTCTGAGCTAATTAAAGAACATTTCTCCGGAGAAACACTGAGCAGCAACCAACCACATCCTATTTACTTTCGAGAAAACCAAACACGTTCCCAAAAACACTTCCCAGAAAACCAGAACAGGTGTCACTGTAGTGTATGTTGAGAAATAGCTAGAGCCACAGAAAATACACCTAGACAGAGCATTTGCATTGTGTTGTTAATAGTAGGTAAATATGTCTGTGAAATTGCTTCCAAACTTTGGCCTGACATTCAGCTCTGAGAAGGGCAGGGATTTGGAGGTAGCAAGATATTTTAAATCACAATATTTACTGCAGAAAAGCCATTAATATAACTGAATGGGTGCAATCACCCGTCCTTGTTATATCACAGGCTGATTCTCCCAACCTTTAAAAAGACACACGCTGAGGAACTCATCACTTTGCATTAATTTCACTACCTGCTTTCATTTCAGATAAATTAAGATACAATGTCATAGTTGCAAAGCCATGTGGCTGGCAGTCACCATGAAAACGAACGCAACTAATGATATTTAGGGGTAAAACTGACAAAGAGAGGCGGCAACATGTACATATAGGAATAACAGGATAGTTAATAGTAATAAGTTTCACAGCATTCCAACTTAAAATCTTCAGCTCTTTCAGCAGATGATCTGACTTTTTCAACTTTTTTTCTACTATTTATACTTTTTAAAATTTAAGCGTTACATTAACATTTTCTTTTTACATTAAAGTCAGTGAGAGCAAGCTTCAAATCCTTCAAATCTTCAGCTCCTTCATACTTTCACCTACAGACATAAATCAAACTTAAAATGTTCACAAAATATTCAGCTATCCGGCTCTATCTTTTCAGTTAGATATATTTTAGAGTTTTGTGAAAAAGTTGTTTAAGTATAGTGTACATTTTAGTTTTTTTCTGCCTTTATAGTGAGTGTGTATCGGGTGACCAGGAGGGTGTGGTGATGTCACTAGAGTGGAGCGCTTTGAAAAACTCATCTTAGTTCTTTCTCTCTAACTTCCTCCCACGCCAACCCCTGTCATTTTTACATCGAAACATAGGTATTCTTGTCTAGATTCAGCAATTGTGAACACAAACACACACACACACACACGCACACTATTATAATTATTTCTATTTTAATTTATTTGAATGATGAAATCAAGAAAATTTACAGATTTGGCCCTATTTTAATGATCTAAGTGTCCGTCGGGAAGCGCATGGCGCAGGTGCGTGTAGGGCACGTCCAAATCCACTTTTGGTAATTTGACAGAGGAGAAAAAAAGGATTTTTCCTTTTTCCACAGAGTAAGTAGGATTTTGTAAAATATCTAATATTTTTTGGATAACATTACACATTTGATAGTCAAATGTGTAATGTTATTATCTTATTGTCAAACAACCCTCACGTAGATATCCTTTCTTTGCTTCACTTCTTATTCATTTGAAAGTAAAAGTGAATATGACTACCATTGGTGTTTTGAAGGTCTTTTTACTGACTGTAACATATGTGTGTGTGTGTGTGTGTGTGATTATCAGGTAAGATCTGATGAGTCAGTAATGTGTTTGCAAGCATGCAGACGTACCGGTGCAGGAGTATTCGTCCACTCTGAGGAAGCCTGGCAGACAGTCACAGCGATGGCTTCCGGGCAGGTTGACACACACCGTGTTGGACTGGCAGTAATGCATCTGGGTCGCACACTCATCAATATCTGAGGACAACAGAGCAGATACAGTGGATTAATAACTCCCTGACACACTCAGGACACACGGAGCGACTCCTTGGGCGACTGATGAAGCGGGTGGATGAAGCACATTGAACTGCTTTAACACAGATGCTTTAATCTCATTACAAAAGGTACTTGTTGCTTATTAATATTGATTACTGTACAGTCTTGCCCATCCATTTACTCACCAATCACACAGACATCCAAGATGTTTTCAAAGTATAGTTTGGTTTTCCCCACTTATAAATAAGTGTGTTGTTTAGTTAAGAGCAATAGAAAACAGTACCAGGCAAGAGAGGAAAGAAAGAGAGACAAAACAAAAGAGATGGTAAACACAATGGGGAGAGGAGAGAAAAGGAAATTAAAAAAAAGGGGAAAGGAAAGAACAGAAAATGTGAAAGCTGACGAGATAAGGATTTAAATATACTAAAGAGGACAAAGGACAGCAGGGAGAGCAGCATCTTTCCTGACATCCATATTGTTCAGCTAATATCACACAAGCCTTGCGTCGTACACAGACTCTCTGTCATCCTAATGTAGCTGGAAAAATACTGTATGGGCATCGAAACACAGAGCTCTGGGAGGCATTAGCTGAGCTCGATGACTGCTGATGAAATAGGATCGGAAACGCACAAGGGAGGTGTTAATTTTTGTGTGTGTACGCATGTGTGTGCAAAGTGCATAGTATTTATGTGGATGTGAGCAGCAGAGAGGACCGGTTTCCTGAGGCTAACAGGCCTTTCCACCACTTAAGGGACTCTGTATGCTACACTTAAGGGTAGGAGAGAGTGAGGAAAGCATTTCCATATCCTCTCCTTGGACAAATACATTCAAGCTTTGAGGTTTTCAGCTTAACACATTCCGCTTACAACAGAATGAAATTTTGTATGAAGTATGTAATTTACTTACATGCAACAGCCAGAGATTTTTTACTCGGCAAATTTCATCCTTGGAGAGCGTACAGTAGGAGTGTTGAATTGCACAATCAAACAGAGACGGATCATGTATTCAGGCGTACAAAGCCTTGCTGGCCTTCAGCATAAAAAGCACTGATCTGCTACATCACAAACATGAAACTTACTCGAGTGCTTTCAGGCTGCCAAACAGTATCCAAATCCAATTTTGTATTGCATCCTAAAGCACTACTCGACCCTGAAAGATACTCATTTCATTAACCTTTATTAGCACCACAGTCTTGTTCAAGCCTTATGATGGCTGGCCTGGGATGTCGCAGACATGCGGCCTTAGTAATTCAAAGTTGAACTGCTTTTATCGGATTCCATTGAACTGTAAAAAGCATCTACTGTCAAGGATGACACACAATGGGACTTTCTGATTTCTGCTGTTCCAAGGTCCTGTATCCACTGTTAACCGTGTGTGTGTCTGAATGTCTGTGTTCACACTCGCTGTCTCCTCTGGGAGTGCCGTAGCTGGTGAGGCCTGCTGACAGAACTGGACCTGTCATTTCACATGGGGGGAATTCATTTCTCTCTTTTCTCTGTCTCTCTCTGTTTGCCCTCCATCCTTCCTCCTCCCCCTCCGCTCCACCACAGACAACCTCCTCCCTCCTCCTCCCACTGAGCTCAGTTTCTTCATCCCTCTGCTGCTTTATTCATGCTGTGATGTAGGTCAGGGCTGGGGGGGGGACAGCTAAAAATAAAGGCAGGATAGGACTCTCTGCTACATGTGTAACCGCTTGTGTGTGTGTGTTTGTGTTTGAGAGCGAGAGAGACGCACTGTGTGTTTGAAACTTGAGCGTCTGAATGCTGTTAGGAAAAAAGAGAGAAGACTCTTCATAGTGTCTGTCTGTGTGTGTGTGTGTGTGTGTGTGTGTGCGCGCGCGCACCTAGGAGTGCATGTGCACACTATGCATCACCCCTTACTGTACAGAGGTTAAGGGAAACTTTCCATCCAACAGCAATATTGTGACCAGCTCTCTGAAAATCTTTATTTTGTTTACTTTCATCGACCTAGATTGTGTGTATGTCTCTGTGTGTTTGTGTGTGTGTGTGTGTGTGTGTGTGTGTGTGTGTGTGTGTGTGTGTGTGTGTGTGTGTGTGTGCGTGCATGACCTCAGCCACTGCAGCTGATCAGTCTCATTCAGCACCTCATTTTCTGGTCTGTTTGAATCTGACTGTAAGAAGCTGCTGCCTCAGAATGACAGCAAGATGGAAACAAATTCAGAGATAAACACCTCTCTAGACTTTCAAAGTATTCTCCAGATTGTTTTTTCTTTCCTAAAACATGAAACTTTTCCTCTTGGTGAAGACAAAGAGACTTTTACATTTGTGTGCACTCCCATCCACGATTCCTAAAGGTTTCCCACTTAAGGATCCAAACTGTTTACCAATCCACTTTCCTGTTTTCAGGCTGTCTCTCACTCAGCAGGACAGGGTTGTGTGGAATTGGGTCAAACGATTTAACAGCAACAGCACGTTTTTTTAGAGGATTTGGAGTCAACTCAGATATTCACCGTTTAACAGTGATATCCGTTAGCTAAGTATGAAAAACACTTTGGAACAGAAACTCCTAATTCCAAATATCAAGGTAATCCAAATCTCAGTTTAATTTATAAATTAGGGGTTGGAGTCTTGGTTGTGATCTTTGAATTTCCTGTGGTGTATTTCTGACTTGAACGTTTGTATTATTGTTCTGTAGATTTTGTATTATTTGCACCACTACAGGTATTGTCCTGACGACAATGAGCCTTTTTGGTAAACAAAGCTTTTTTTGTGTGATTAGATGGCTGTGTCAACATTACTTATGTTGCATTCAGGCAAATATAGTTCACTTGTGTCAAGCAGTTAAAAAATTTGAAATTACAAATATGTGCATATTCATTGGTTCTGGAATATTCATTGAGGGAGAAGGAGTTTAATTTTAATTTTTATGTTGGCATAATTTAACAAATTTTATAATTTCAGAGTAGCAGAACATACATACATCTTGAATAATTCCTGTTGGTATTCTTTAAGAGATCTAAGTTACACAATGTTGTAATCTATAGTACTGTATATCAGCACATCTACATCCAAAGTAAAAGATTTTTTTTTTATGCATTTGTAGGTGCCTTGGTACTAAAACAAAGCTGCTAAAACTTCGGATGCTCCTCCCTAACTGGCCAGCTTAGCCACAACAGAGCACCATTTAATAATTCATGTGCATGACTTAAGAGAAAAGTTTGTTGAAAAAGGACTTGACAAGAGATGTTTCCTTCCAAATGTCATCACCCCTCCTGATACTTATCTCATCACTCTCTAAGAAGATGTCTCCTTCACAGACACATACACAACAAACAGCACCCCCCTCTTCTTTGACCTCTCTCTCGTTCTCTCTATTTTCATGTACACAGAAGTTAATCTCACCCAACAAGTACACATCATGATAATTGAGGCTTGCAAAGACCATTGCTTTCCACATACAGGTAAACACACACACACAGTGTTGAAAGAGAGATGGGATATTTCACTTATTTTCTGTGTGCTGCTGCACTTCCCTGTGTTTGTGTGTAACAAGCATAGTGTGCGCACACTGTGCACAAGCCTAGACGCATTTTACTATTTGCTGTTAAAATAACAATGACTCCAGACCAGGTTTTGGTGGGTCAAAGGCACGATAACGTCCCGCTGCCTCAAGACAGCAATTCGCCAAGAATTCACCTGAACACACCTCCCTGTGAGACCAACACGCCCACTGACGCAAAGATGGGCGCCCATGGGCCCATTTGAAATAAAAAGCTCCAGCAGTGTTGTGTGGCATCAATGTGACTAGTCAATCATTAACCATTTTGAAACAAGACATAAGAGCGCTAACTTAAACTTCCATCTTCATAAAAACTTCAAACCAACACACTTTTCTTCATTGAGCTTTACTGCGTTGTCAGCTAATCTCCCATTCATCCCAACGGCCCTGTCCCCACAGGAATCCTGTCTCTCTGGCGCAAATACAGGAAGAAGAAAAACTAAAATCTTATCACATTACTGCCATTACAATGCGTGAACACCTCTTATATTGAGTGATACTCAGCTTGCCTCCTGAGATGCATCAAGCTCAAATTTAGGATTTCACTGGTCTGTTATAGTTGATATCACTTTAGAAACTTCAGATTTGGGAGATTTTTTATTTTTTTTGGAACATAATGCCATTCGCAACACTGTGAAATGAGGATAAGAGAAAACATTTCCATTCCAGTGATTGGTTTTGATCCCTGTGGGGAAGATGTTTTTTCATTCAGTATGAAAATGAACAGTAGGAAAAAGGCCTTCTCTGAAGTCGGAAATTAATCCTCATCCATCAATTACATTCAACGATAATTGAGTCTTATAAACAGCGTTGCTTTCCACAACCAAAGACTTTTGAACGGAGAAAGTGAGTCTTGATATCTCCCACTGTGCTGTACAGTATTCCTCCTGCCACACTGGGAACTTACACCAGTACTTGAAAGTAACCGTATTATTATTCTTTAATATGGACTGAACCACAGAGAGGACCAAATGGTTTTCATGACGGGGGTTTCATTTTCACACAGAGGCCTCAAATGTCTGAACTCAATGAATAAACTCTCTTATCCCCTGTGCTGTGAACAAATCAAACACAAAAAACAACAATCAACATGCAGCGGAGGAAGCTGTGTGCCCCTTCCTTGAAGCCAGAGGACAAAAAGAAGTACTAATGCATTTAATTAGACAACCTTCCGAGAGCAGAAGCTCTTATTGCCACCCTTGTCCTTCTAGAAGACGCATACAGAGCGGGAAGGGCTCTGGTAGAGCAGATTGGAGCCTGTGCAGGAACATGCTGTTTGCATCGTCTGTCAGAGAACAGCTTGCGGGTATGAGAACTAAATATGGTGTGGTTCTCTATCAGGAGAAGGAAGCAGGGTGAGCAAGGTGGTTTAATCTCCCTGTCACTCTGAAACTCCAACGAGGTGCTGCCATTCACTGAGCTGCACACTGACAGACTATCAGACAGACACTCTGAAGACTGAAACTTTGACAGAGTCCTTCTGTCAGACGGAGGGGAACAGTTTACCTAGATGACAGGTGCTGTGTGTTTGTGTGCTGGGTGTTCACCCGGGTATATTTACTGCATAGCTTAGAAGAGTACTCCTGGGTAGAGAGCCTGAGCCCGAACTTGACAGGCCGATATTTCCCGCAACAATACCCGGGCCGGGCCGTGCCCTTGATCAAATATTTGTGTTTTTTTTATTAGCCTAACTGGTAGGGAGAAAGCTATGCATCTCCAACCTCTCCAGTAGCTCTGGGTATACGTCCTGCACTGACTGAGTGTGATGCAAACTGTGCTAAATCCTGTCTCCCCCCCCCCCCCCCCCCCCCCCCCCCCCATCTACAGCACTGTCTTTGATAATTGCCTAACCAGACCGGCGAAGGACAGTATTAATTAGCTGATTGAGACAAGAGAGTCTCCTACATGGTTCCAGGGCTTTGATTATGTTGCTGCCTAATCTGTTACCCACACTATTCGGTAGGGCTGGGCAATATATGGATATTATATTGATATTGTCATATGAGACTAGATATCGTCTTAGAAGTTGTTTTTACCCACTTACTCATTATATCCACATTACTGATGATTATTTATCAAAAATCTCATTGTGCAAATATTTTGTGAAAGCACCAATAATCAACTATACAATATCGTTATTGGTATCGATATCGAGGTTTATAAATATCGTGATATTTGATTTCCTCCATATCGCCCAGCTCTACTATTCGTCTGAGGGATCTAGGGCAAAGTTTTCTTTTTATGTGTCTTCATTTGGATCCATTTGCAATCCATTCCATTTTTCATAGACAAACAACGCAGTTTACATGCTTCGTCCTTGTTGCATTATTCATTAAGATAGTTGTAAACAGATTTCTGTAGTTCTTACAACCCTGAATTGTAGTTGAGAACATCAGTTATAACGGCCGACATATTTAAAAAGATTGTCAAGTTTTAATCGGTCTCTGGCTCATAATTACAGTTAATGTGTCTGGCCCGGCCAGGCTTGGACACAACGTGCACGGTCTCGGGTAGGGCTTGATGTCTTGGGCCTGATATAAGCTTTTCTCCTGGGTGACCCCTAACTGAAATAAATCCAGATATCGGCCAGAACCCGCAGACCTTTTAAAGAAGCAGGTTGAAGGAATGAAAGAGGGAGGCTGCGTTCCCACGGTCCAACAAGTCCACAGCAAACGGTAAACTTTGAAGAAACTTGTATTTTTCACGGCTACATGTAAACATGAATATTAATGGCATTTTCACTCTCATTAGACATGTAAACAGCTTAGTCAGAATATCGTCTTTTTCGGAAAGAGGGAAACAACGGAATATTATGTGCATGTAAACATAGTCTCTGTTACAAAGACCCACAGGCCCTCCTATAACACAAAGGTTTCCTGTGGCAAATGCAAAGTGTCTGAGGTTCACCTTCCTCCATTACGAAATAAATGATGTAAAAAGGGATTTTCACAACTGACCGTGAACACATTAACGCACACATGTTTATGTTACGTTGTTGCTGCTCTGTGAATGTTTCTTGTCTTCTGTCGTGCTATGAAATAGGAAAAAAAAGATGGGCTTGTATTTTTCTTGGAAATAAGTCATTCAGCATGAAAAAGAATAATTAAAAAAAATTCTGATTGACTAAAGAAACCCCAAGCAACTAAGACCAAAACCACCGCTTGGTTGCTAATCGACGAGCGGGGCGCATCCCTAGTTCATTACAGCCTAGGATTTAGTTTTCAGTGCTTCAAAGACATGCAAACACACATACAGATTCTTAGAATCATTCAAACTAATCAGACACAGGCTGAGATGCACGTGTGTGTCCTTGCACACGACAGACACACACACCAAGTTGCTCCAATGACGTGCTGATCAGGAAATGGTGCAGATGCTGTGGTGTATGAAGACAAGTTAAGAAGCTGAGAGGTAAACAGATGCTGCCAGAGGAAACAGTGACAAAAGCTGTGAGCAGAAGTGCTGAGCTGTGTACTTATGATGGGTTAGTACTTTTTTTTTTTTTTGGGGGTGGGGTGGGGGGGGGGGGGGGGGGGGGGGGGGGGGGGGATTAGTCCTTTTTCAGAACAAATACTGTTGAAGGCCTGTGGTCCAATACTTGTAATCAGGAAAACACATGTTTGATTGGCTTGAAGAAAAGGGACAATAGACAAGGCAGCTACCACGAGGCCTAACACTTCAACCCAAACCGGATTCAGGCTGTGTTCGAAATCTTTTAGGCTTGAACCTGACACAAAGTTTAAATGGAAAAACTTTCTGCTTTCCCTTTGACCCTTGAACACACCAACAGGCACTCCAAGCTACTTCAAAAAAGGTTGTTTGTTAGTGTTTTATAGACCAACCCCAAATTGTTATCTGATCTAACACCTCTAATAATAATTGTAATTTCCCCACAGGGGAACAATAAAAAGTATCAATTATTATTTAATTAATAATTACTACTTTCCTTTCTGCTTCTGAGAGGCGACAGCCATTCTTCACACGCCCACGGCAGTTGCTTGAAAGGAAAGAACAAAGGACCAATGCTGTTGCTTTTCTGCTGAGGTACTGTCTCAAACAAAGGCGCTGGATTGTTTAATTCCCGGGGATACCTCAAACATATGAATCAAAATCTAAATGGATCAAAACAACCATCTCATCACCAAATGAGAACAAATAAACAAGCACACAACCAAGTTAAGTAAATAATCAGTGAAAAAAAAGATATCTGCAGCCAGGCCCCACACACACACACACACACACACACACACACACACACACACACCCCTACTCAGATTGGTACATTTGAAGTTGTTTAAACAAGGGACAAAGCAGTGCAATTGCCCATGAAGCAGATTTGATCCAGTCACTAATACAGCTATCATTATGGGCTCACTCACCCCTTAGCAATGTCCTCGCTTAAAAAAATGATCATCCTTTTGTTTAATATGCACACCCAGGAGGCAATGGCAGCCAGTTAGAGAAAGGTATTGCAAAATTGCACACTTTGAATCGGTGTATGAACCCAATCAGTGGCCAAGTGATGTCATTTTCTGATCCTACCAGACTCTCGTAACTGTTCTATTATTTACCTTTACCCACTTAGTCGTTATATCCACATTACTGATTTGTAATTTATCCAAAAAACAACACACAATATTATTGCGGTATCGATATCAAGGTATTTGGTAAAAAGTATTGTGATATTGCCCAGGCCTAACTCCAAGGACGTTGAATATAGGAAGAAACACATAGTAGTTCAATCTTAATGCCTCGACACTGTGCCCAATCCTCTACATAGCTTTATTTGACAACATTACTTTTCATCTGGAATGACACCCCACAGCGGGCTTTTCTTGTTCGTGGTGCTTTAAAAATTGCCTGCGGGTGGTCGAGCTCATCGCTAATAAACAAAACCACCAGAAAAACTCTCATCCAAAACACAGACAACACACAACACATTTTGTGCATGTGCATTTTGTTTACATCAATCACACTGTTTTCAAAAGATCTATGGTTTTGTACTATTTTTTTTTTCCAGGGCATAGCCAGCATGCATTACTCTTCTATGTTCTGTATCAGTCGTAGACAGACAGACACACACACACACACACATCCTTGATTGACCCTGCTCCCAGGACTGTGGGAAGGGTGGCAGCAGCAGATGGTTGAATTTAGCTCTCATTGTGTCAGGTTACTGCAACGCGCGCGCGCGCACACACACACACACACACACACACACACACACACACACACACACACACACACACACACACACACACACACACACACACACACACACACACACACACACACACACACACACACACACACACACACACACACAGTCAAATTTGTCAGGAAGGTCATCTACATACTATTATGCAAGCCCAGATGAGAACTTGTTTCAGATTATTGGGCATTTTCAACCATTAGTAACCAGTTGCTAGGTAACGGCGATGCCTCAGGGCTTACAACCTGAATGATATTAGTGACATCACATCAGTCACCATTCACCTTGTAGCTGAGGGGCAACGAATGCAATAGAAAGGTGATGAGGTGTTGAGCTGATATTATCCTGCCAGCATCCTTGCCCGTGTTTTCGGTACTACGGAGGAAAATTTACATCTTTCATCTTTCTGACTCACTTCACATTGTGGAAAGTGATGGAGGATGACAAAGAGACAGACTGAGCCATTCAAACAGGAAGAGACATCAAAACAGCGATAAATACACAATACAAGAGAAACTATGGGAAAATAAAGACACAAACAAGAGAACCAAAACCGGGACGGAAAAAGATGCAGAAACAGAAAGAAACAGACGATCCAAGCTATGAGGATACAGAAAGAAACTCAAAGTAACAACATTGCACTTGTGACTTCGACGACAGTAATCATTTGACAGGAGAGCCAATATTAGAGTATAAATATTTGACAACACAGTATGTGGGAGCGCTTAATTAGCTTCATTGTTATTCCCATCCAGATGCAGCTGCTATCTGGAGAGAATACTGACAAAATGCTTGTGTGTGAGTGCAGGTGTAAACGTGGCTATCAAGTTAAGTTTTAAGTAGATGTTTTTCTTCTTCTTTTTTGAGTTTAATTTTAATTTGGAGGTGCTGGGTGTTTGATTAATTTAGTTGTTTTTTTTCTGGGAGGCACAACTGAGAAGGTAAAGAAGGATTCAACTTGTTGGAAAATAAAAGTTAACTTGATGGCTTTGTTTTAGGATCCTTAGAGTAACTAACTACCGCCATGTTCTCGTAGCAGAGATGGACATTTGATTTGAGGCGTTGGGAATGATTCAAATTCACGAATTTTATTCATTTAAACTAAAATCGGAAGTTCCTATTTCAACGTGATGTTTGAACTACAACCAACATGGCAGAGTATCCAGAGTTGAAACTAATTCTGGGCCATGTAGAAAGACATGTTCTATGGGCCCCTCCCCACATCCACCGCTATCCAAGGTTTAGACAGACTTTAAAAACATAGTTTCTCAGAAAGCCAACTGAGAAAAGAAAACAGTAGCAAGCAGCTGTTTTCTAATGACAAAAAAAAAAAAACTGATTTTACCCTACATGTCCAGCACCAAACCACAGACAAATAAAGTTAGCGGGTGGAACTAGTGGAGCATTTTTCTGCTGAGGAGCCACATATTTGTTCTCAGGAGTTGGTGGAGGTCAAATATAAAAACTGAGTGAATATTGAACTTACATTCACCGGGTGGCCAAAAACACAACTCCAATATGAATACTAATGTTGCTACATCATGTGTCACTGATGAAATACCAAATACAAACCACTGTCTGCTTTGACATGTTTCTGCCCCCCCCCCCCCCCCCCCCCCCCCCCCCCCCCCACTCACACACTAAAGTGTGAGTCTCGTGGACACAAGCTTTGAAAGTTTTGCGAATCTGTAACATTTACAACTTAGCTCTCTTGTGGTAGCAACAAAGCTGCTACCACAGGTAACAACTAATCAAATTATGTTTTGGGCAGAATGTAAGACTTTATCCTAACTATAGTTCAATATGTCCATTTATTATTTCATAATATGTATTTACATTACTAATTATTTTACTTGCAACAACTTTAATTGACAGTATCTACATAAGAGTGACATGGTACAGTTATGACACATGAACCCTAACTTGTGATAAAAAAAAATGTACATGACATAACGCTACTAAAAGTAGCGTTATGTCATGACAGTTTATGACTGTTTATAATGCATCATAATGACACGTTCATGACAGTGTCATGTCACTCTTATGTAGACACCTTCAAGTGTAACCCAATTTTGTGTGTCAACACTGTTTTATTCTAAGATACAGTTTTGCATACTCTGAGCAGATATTATGATGGATAAATTCTAATATTTAATGTAAATCTACTGATGTTTTCCACCTTATCACCGTAGTACCTTGCTACTTACTTCAGGTCAACAAGCCCAGTATGTTTTGGTTCTGCGTAAAGTAATAATAAAAAAAAAAAATAGAAAAAATGTAATGAAAACTTTTTTTCTGTCAGATCTTTCACAGACTCTGACAGTTTTAATTGAGTTTGTAAATGTTTTTACATGCCCCGCTGCTGCTGTGCCCAATTTTCCGAAAAGGTAGATGTGTCAGCATGGAGCACAGCGGGAGAAACAGCGAGTGACAACAGGGTAGCTGGGGAGAAGGCTGCAAAAAGCAGTATCACAACACACACACACGCGCACACGCACACGCACACACACACACACACACACACACACACACACACACACACACACACACACACAGGTGTTTGTCCCTGAGCCTGGGACTGTTGGGAGGGCAGCCAAAGCAGATGGTCTGCAACAGCTCTCATTGTCTTAAGTTGCGACAACAGGGAGTGAGGTATGGCCTGTTCGGCCCCGGCCTGGAGACGCCACTGCAACATCCTGCGTCAGTGTCACTCTCAACCTCTTTGCCGTAATTAAGGCCCAGCCCCTCTGGTTGCCTCTGACAGCAGAGAGCAGCTGGAGGACAGAGGAGGAGGAGGAGAGGTCCAATCCTCCAGACAAAGGGCAGCTGAGCAGCTCTCATGTTCCAACATATGCACAAAAACACACATATGTCCTCAGGTCATCTGAACATGTTTGTATCCACTTGTGGGAAACTATAAAGACTGCAATGACACAGTCTGTGCTCTATGAATCTATGTCAATAAAGCACGCATAACACATTCTTTGTCAAAAATAGCATCATGGTATGCGTACATTTACACACTGACTTTCTTAAGCCATGTGGCGTGTTATCTGTACGTATGTTAAGCTATCCGTGTGTATATCTACGCTGTACACATCCTCAACAACTGTGTCACAGTTTGGTATGGCACTGCTCTGCCTATTACTGGAGAGCAATTCAAAGGGTGGTGAAAACTGCCCAAAGCATCACTGGGTCCTCATGCCCCTCCAACAACGCCATCAAGGGCAAGTGATGCTTGCGTAAGGCGCGCAGCATCATCAAAAACTGTTCTCACCCTGACCACAGCCTGTTCACTCCACCCCCCTCCGGGAGGCATCTCAGGTCTCTCTGCACCCGTACCAGCAGGTTCAGAGGGAGTTTTTTTCCTGTGGCTGTCACCCTACTGAACTCTTGCTCTGCATCCCGGTGACAATTTGACCTACTAAGCCCCACCCTACCCCACCCATACCTTGTATCTATTATCAGATGGACATACTGTAATAACACCCATAGCTATATTCTACTGCTCTTCATACTATTCATTCAGCACATACACCTATTCTTACTTTTAAAATTTTACCTCACTGCACATAGTCCATGGTCAGTCCATGGTCAGTATATCCATTTTTATTCTGTTTTTCTTTTTATAGATTCGGTTGATACTGCATTTAATCTATATTATTCTTACTATTACTGTCACTGCTACTACATTGCACATTCATACGTTGTTCATATTACATAGCCATATTTATTCTGCTCTTATAACTGCTATACATTTCTTGTCCTGGCTATGGACCACCTGTCTATTACTTGAATATCAGATTTCCCTTTTCTGCTTTTTTTCTGCATGTCTGGTTGGACCCAAACTGCATTTCACTGTGTTTGTACTTGTTAAATTGAATCTAATCTAATCTAATCTAAATTGTGTTCCATTGTGTCAATGATACATGCCCCTTCAGCAAATGTTTGTCTTGCCATGTATTGATTCTCCTATTTAAGCCTTGGTGTGCTTTACTGTGTTTAACAGCTTGTTCACACTACATGTCTTGTACAATATGTTTTATGGTCTACTTTAATGTCTCTATTAATTTATCCCAGTGTAGTGCAGTGTAGTGCCTCCCTCACCCTTCAATATTTAGATGTCTTTTGGCCTGCAAAGCGCCAAATCACTTGGTAGCACATTTACAGTCATGTTTATTGATGATGACTGTTACTGTATACATAAAATACAAACGTAAATACTGTAGGGAATTTCTGACCAAAATCGTATAAAAAACTACTTTAATGTAAAGTTCTTTCCAGACAGCAAGGACACAGTAAAAAACTAATAGAGTGAAAGAGTTATGTTGATTTGGTTTTCCAGGGTCAGTCTGGTAGATAATGAAAAAAGATGGGTGCAAACAGCTCAAACAGGGTTATCTTTCGACCTTCACCCCAATTTAAACCAGAATATGAAGTTAATCCTAATCCCTAAACTATCTAGTTTAAAAGAAAAGAAAGTGATGGCCATCCATATGAGCTGCTTTGGAGGATTATCCTCATTCAACACACAAATGCATCTCACTCAGTTTGGCCAACCTTTGGCGTGTTCTGCATAGAAATTATTTTTATTGTAATTTATTGTATATATTTATTGTGTCGATAGACCAGGGGCCTGTTGCACGAAAGTAGAATAAAGATATCCAGGATAAATGAAAAAGCGCAGCTTGACTTAGTGTGATCTGCTCATCGCGGCTTAATCAGTTGCACGATTGCCAAGCCAGGATGAACAGGTGAAGCTATGTCAAGCCAGGTGGAGATAGCTGGGATAAGTGCACGTTCACGGCTTTCTCACATAGACCACGGTATTGATCCCAGATTTACTGTTGCAGAATTGAGAAGACGCATGCGCCATATGTTTCACCCAATGAGCAGCAGCTTAAATGGAAAGTAACGAGGAGGGGAAGAATATAATATGCAGAAAGGGAAATACGGCTCTTATCAAACGGAGAGAAAAAGCCGAACAGACCATAGTGGACCCGATTGAATGTGTAGGGTGTAAAAATATCTCCTTTTACTGTAAAGTGTCTTTGACTAGCCTACCATGTGAAGCACTATATAAATAAAATGTATTAGTAATTAGCCTTTGCCTTAAAAGTGAGCAGAGGGAATAATGTTCCTCGGGAAATGGACCCTTTAAGGACTCTAGGCTTAATTTCAAACCCTTATTCACAACGTGAGAACATGTTTTATACCATATGCACAAATCTCTATAAAATATTCCTAATTCTTTCTAGGCTACAATTAATATTCATACAGAACAATCAGAAAGGGACAACAACTAGAAAATAAGTAAGTGACTTCAATACACGCTGTGAGCATATGTAAAACAATACTCATGGTTTATTCTTCTGACAACTGTATATGGGCCACGTTATTGGTCCAGGGATGGGAGACTAATTGAGAAGGTTATGAAACCAATGTAAGCTATAATAAAAAACATTAGCCTACATATTAAGGAGTAACACAAACTGTCCTTTATTAGAGAAGGATAAGCAACAAGAAAATGAATCATAAATGTATTGGTCTTCGACCAGTCTGCCATTGATATCATCTGGGAACATCGCTACATTAATATCATCTGGGAATATCACCACATTAATATCATCTGGGAATATCGCTATATAATATTGTCACACTTAATCTTCGGAGCGCATCCTGTATAAACCTGAAGCTGAGACCACGGACACTGCGCTGCTCATCTCTACTTTTCCAGAGAGAGTGGACACTGACGCGACTCGCAGGTCTGCCGGCGGCCACCGGGCAGCTGCTGCACGCCAGGCAGCCTCGAGACACTACCGTCCCACCGGGAAAAGTCCCACTCCACATCTGGGTGCCAGTGCAACCATTTCTAACCATCTAAACAGCTGTAGTAGGGTTTAAATCCAACTCGCGACAACAATAGTGACAAGTAGGCTAATGCATGTTAATAAAAATAAAGCAGAACCCATGCAGAAGACAACGGAATAACTGTTAAACACGTTTATTTCAGATCAGACGGCAGCTGATTTAACACATGAGACTCCAGGATTAATCTTAGCCTGGCTGTTAGCCTGCTCTGGACCAGGCTAGCCGCAAAGAATAAATCTCCATGGTTACTTGGCTGGGTCATTCAATCCGGTTTCGTGCAACCGAGTCAAAGCTAAATTTAGCCAGGATAACTTGAATATCCCGGCTTAATCCCTTATCCTAGTTTGGTGCAACAGGCCCCAGGTCTCACTATAAACATCTTGACAGTTTTTGTCACAGTTTCTTTTGTTTCCATTCCCCAACATATATTAATTCCTTTTTTTCTAGTCAAAACACTGGGTTGGACTTTAATTTGGAAATCTACAACTCAACAAAACAAACTGCAACAATGATCTGGACAATCTGATAAAAAGGCCACGTTGTGTCCCCGTGACAACAGCAACAAACACATATTTACACCTTTTTATTCTTTTAAGGCGTTGACAACCAACTTTGGTAATACATCAGCCAAGCAGGAGGTGCCGAATCGGTTCCTGACAGCATCCAAACCTGTCATCTGGTCTGCCAGATGCAACACAGCCCACTTCCGAAGCGACGGAGCGAAAGACTGATCGGAATCAGTCCTGGGAAGTTGGTGCATCTGAATCCACTGGTGACTCGTGCAAATGAACATGTTGTTTAACAGATGCAGACAGTTGAATCAAAGTGCTGAGTCCATCATAACTGCTCAGTGTTTCAGACACGCAGGGACTTTAAGACTAAAGCTGATTACCCAGCATACTGTATGTTGCACAGTATTAAATGACAGCATGTATCAAGACCCACATTAATATGTGAAGTCTCTAAAAGATTTTTTACAATAGAAACATCTCTCTAATTGTTCCTTAATAAAAGCATTTTGTTTTGTAAAGTGCCCTTGTCATTTTTCTAAATAAAAAGCAAACTTTGGCTTCTAAACTCAACCCTCCTGAAATCCATTTATATGTTTGTTCCTAATGCCTTTTGGAGGAAAGGTTATTACTACCTGGATCATGCTTATTGGCGACGTTTCTCCCAGCATTGCACAGATGATAGACTAACAATATGCATGAATAGCAATAAATGCTGGGGAGATGTAGCAAAACGCAAAAACACAAGCTCCAACCATGGAACCAGACTGTGCTTCATTTACCCACAAATTAAACAAAGCTTATGGAGAATATCCAAATAAATATTGCTTAAGGTAAATACTTCATCTGCCTTTAGATAAAGAGGAGACACGTTAGTTTGATTTCAATGTTGGTTTAACTAATGTTGTAGCTAACCTTATGTACCTGAATCAACTCTTAACCATAGTTGTGGATTTAACTGTAGCACAGACATAACATATTTTACTGGTCTCTACATTAAAAGTTTTTCTATAATTACATACTTAGTATTCTTAAATACCGTAAAATGTCAATATAATGTAAAACGTACTATGTCTTGTTTGTCTTACACACTGCCTTGCTCTGCCTCATTCACGGAATTCCCTGCAGTGAATACATTGCTTCTTCTTTTTGAAACATCACATACTTAAACATTTATTGTATTTTACGAGCGTCCCCTTATGAGCCATCATGGAGTAACTGTCTTGTCTTTTTTTCCCTGAAGATGTTAAAAGTAACAACTGCTCATCCTGAGGGTGATCCAACTGTCGTTTAACAAACGCTAACTCTGAAGAAGAAAGCTGATAAGTTCTGTAAGGATTTGTTCTCTCTAACTTCCAGCGGTATTACTGGACATTTGCCCTGTGCTGTATACAGTATCTTCACATGGTTCAATCCTACTGCTCACATGTCCAATAGGCCAACAGAGGAGAACATCCTACGGGTTACAAGACTGTGTGCGACCCAGGGTCTTGGTCTCTGCAGTTTATTCTATCTAGGGCTGGGACGGTTACCGCAATACCGGCGGCCACGTGCCAATATTTCTTCCCAGGTTGCTAGTGGAAGTTACAGGAGAACAGATAGGGTGTGATATGAAATATAATGAAATCCATAATCCTTGTGTAGGTATCCTCATCGACTGTCTTCCATCCTACATCCAAGAGTTTATGGAGAGAAAAAGTTGCTCATCACTTCAGCTTTGCACATGAGGATGGATAGTCCATTCAGCGGAGGTGGATGTGGACACATTAACGTTACTGCTGTTGAATACGCAGTCGAATACTTGGATGCATGTGATGGAGCATTTCCCTGCATAAAAATCTTGGCCTTCTTGAAGGATATAGATTTTTTTCTGTACCACTCGTTGAAGAAAGTATCTTCTCAAAACTGGCAGTAGTTTTGGGAGTTGATTTTAAGTCAGTCTTCAACCCAAAAAGGTCCAACTACTCATCCTTAATAGCAGCCCATACCAGAACCCCGCCTCCCCCTTTCTGGCATTTCATCTGTCCATGAAACCTTTGAAAAATCTGTCTTCAGGTATTTCTTGGCCCAGTCTTGACGTTTCAATTTATGAGTCACGTTAAGTGGTGGTCGTCTTTCAGCCTTTCATACCTGGTCCATGTCTCTGAGCACTGAACACCTTGTGTTTCTGGACACTCCAGGTAGGTTCTATTTCTGGATTATGGCGCCACAGGAGTTTAATGGGTAGCAGTTAATCTGCGTCTTTTTTTCTATGCAAGTTTCTTGCAACCCTGTTGACTTTTTGCCGCACAATGTTTGATTGTTCGGTAATTACACCTCAATATCTTTGCTACTTCAAGAGTGATGGATCCCTCTGAAAGGCATTTTACAACTTTTCAGTCTGTTAAATCCATTTTTTTGCCCATTTTTGCCCATAAAGAAGATGCCTCATATGTGTGCACACCTTGATATAGGGTTTTGATCACTTTAGGCCACACCCCCTCATTAAAAAAATACACATCACCTTATAATGTTTAAATCAAATTAGCATTTCCGTTTATATAGCTTGGAATTGGAAAATATGCATGATGCAAATGTTAATAAGGTCAAAATACTCACTTGCCTAATAATTGTGCACACCGTGTATTTCAATCCTCACATATTACACAAAATGAAAGACACCGTATTCCACCACTCAACTGTATCCTGTGCATCCAGGATGCCTTGGGCACATTGTTTCACATGGTTTGGGGGGTGCCCACGGGTTTTGGATTTTAATAAGAAGGTTTCAGACATCCTGTCAAGCATATTGTCCAAACAAATTCCTTACTTGTCAGTAGTCCTGCTAGCGGTGTCATGTATATCTGTGCGATGGGCCACTTAATGGGAAACTTAAATAAAACATGATTTATTTTTATTTGGTATATGAAACTTCAGATAACAAATAATTTGCCTTCTCTATGGCTTAAGGGATATTTTCCCCTCTTCTCTGTGTGTTGTTTGAATCTGACTACAAAAAGTATCAAAAAGCTCTGTATTACAGTCAATTTACAGTGATAGGTAATCCAGCACATTAACAAATGCATGACCTTATGCAGGCATGACTTTTACACGAAAAGTTTCAGCAAGAAGAGCACTGTCATTATCTTCCAAAGAGTAATGGTGCTCTCTCTAGCAGTGGTGGGAGCGTTGTGTTCTGTGATTGAGAGGAAGTCACAAAAGCCCCAACAGCTTCTTTCATTTGATCTCTATTTATCATAAGTAATAAAGCAAAAGGATACCACGGCACACATTGATGCGGATTATCCTGATTCGTTCTAAAAGCTCTATTCAAACTGGGGTGTCGCCTGCCCCCATGTTGGGGCCAGGATCCATTGCCCCTTAGTTGCTGCATACGAGGGTTTCAGAGATACTGTCAAGCAAGTCCACTCCTCAAGTCCAAGGTTTCACCATTGCCATGGTTACTTGCAAGGATATAGCTTCCCCCAAGGAAAAGACTACATTCATTTTGTCCCTGTCCTTGACCTCTCTCTCTCCCAACCCCTACACATATTTCTGCCTCTCTAATTGAGGTCAAAAACCTGCTTGGTTATAATGTATAACACGTAAAGTCATTATAAAAGATTGCTTTACTCAGGGCCTTGGTGTGTCCTTGTTTTGCTCAATTTAGGCCCTTTAGCATGTTGACTTTTATTTATTTTTTCACATGAGCTGTAGTAGTGCATATATTCCGACAGGTTTCATTATTCTAAACTTGACCCCAAACACGCTGACCAACACAATGCACATCAAATGAATGTCATGGTTGTATGTTTCTGTTTCCTGTTTTATTTTGAAGTCTCTGTTTTCCCCCTTGTCTGGTCTTGTTTTACTTCCAGCCTTTAGTTTTCCAGCCCTGGTGATTGTCTGACGTCTTTCACCTGTTCCCAGCCCTTGCGTCCCCTGTTCCTTATTTTCTCATTAGCCTGTGTATTTAGTCTGTGTTCTTTCTTTGTCTCTTGTCGGATTATTGTTTGATGTTTAGTGGATTTTGATTACCATATATTCTTTGAACCCCCTGACAATGGACTTCTGGCACTGACGAGAGGAGGAAGCTATCGTGGCTACAACTGTATTCTAGAGAGGAATGCTGGAAAAAGGAACATTTTGTGCATCTCCAAACTCTTATAGTTACCAAAAACATTCATGTTTGTTTTTCCTCTCTGACTCTCCAACACTGTGTGTGAAACCAAGGGATTTCTGCAAAAACATGTCAAATGTCAAAGCCTTCCTAGAAAGCGTTCTTCACTTTACTCTGACGACAAAATGCATGCAATTAAACGTTTACTGTGATTGATCAGCCTCTGAAATTAGCAGTCCTGAAAGGCCCGGAGGTCATCTAAAAACATTGTGTGTTTTTGAAAAGCAGTAATGTCATGTGGGCATCACAGGATGTTATAATAAGCCAAAAAATTTTATGGTCCTTTTAAGAAATCATAATCGGAATATGTCTGCTAGAAAGGAATAGCAACTGTGCAACATTTCAGTATAACATAACAGTACCAACCCTTTCTACCTTCTGTGGGAACTTTTTCATTAACTCTTCTCTCTAAAGCTTCAATATCTCTAGTTTATCCTGAGGTGACTTGCAGTCTGCCTTTGCTCAGGTACTGTACTTGTGTCCTTCTACTGGTTGTGGCTCTATCTAGCTCGCCCTCCGTCCCTCCCCTCCAGCACTGATGCTATCAACTCCTGATTCACTGTAGCCGCCTAGACTCTTATAATTGATACCGAATCCCGATGCCCCGAGCAGCTGACATTCAACGCAGTCTGAAGGACAACTAGGGAAATGAGGAGCATAACATGGAATACGCTGCCAGCACAAACAGGAGGAAGAGCCACTTGTAATGTGATTTGCTCCAGCGCTTAAATATCAAGTGCAATTAAATGGCAGCGACAGCGGGATGGAGACGGGCTGCATCTGTGTCTGGAAACAAATTTGCTCCCAATCTGCAGTGACATCATTTATGTAGTCGGCAATCATTTACTGTGTGTGAGGGGAAACAGTAGGTTTCTGCCATGGCAGGTAGAAAACTGTCTCACTAGATTTTGTGAAACGAGGACAGACTCTGAGAAGAAGATGACATTTTGCGGACACAAACAATGTGGCAATTGTTCCTCCACCGTGAGAGGTGACACACTGAATGCCTTTTCATTTGTGTAACCTTGGGCTGTCTTTAGCTACGGCTGAGTTAAACGTCTCAGTATAAACTTCCACAGTACGTCTCTATCATGTTAAATGTCCAGGCCTTATAATAAATGTTAAACTCATTGTCCCCGTATGCAAAAGACAAAATGATCCATGTTCTCTGGATCTGACCACCGAATTAGTCTTTCATGCTAGCTCAGCATTGTCCAACCATCTCCCTCCTGGGTGAACTCTGTGCGCTTCATGTAACAACACTTTTTAGAAGATTATATTGCTATAGTAGTGAAACAGAACTAAATTATCAATCAAGTATGGGCTCTATTTTAACTAAAACACAAAAATGGAGTGCGGAGCTTTTGTCTCCACCTATGGCAGTGAGAGTAATTACACAAATACTGTCGACATCCTTAAGAAAAAAATTGGGGATTCATAACACCCCACGGCGCGTTGCTGTGGTCCCTACCGCATCACTTCCCTTAATACAGTCAGAATTACTGTGTAACCAATCAGAGAGCCCGAATAAGCAGGTCCGATCTTTAGAACTTTAAGTGAGTAAGTAATGGTGGTTGATGGCACTTTGTTTACTGCACATGTAACAACGTTGTTACATGAGTCATGTATCAACATTGTTGCGTAGTTAAAAAACTACATGTGATTAAAAAAAGAGCTTTATCTTCTAGGGGTGTACGATTCAGAAAATCTCGATTCAATATCGATTTTCAATTCAAAAACAATTCTCGATTAAAAAAAAAAAGATCCACAGTATGTAGATGTAGTTACTTTTCGTATGTTTACATATTATTCATCTTATTTGTTGTAATAACATTCTATTATGATGTATGTGTATGTTGTGTGTGATGTCTGTAAGCAACTGGGACCTTGAATTTCCCCTTGGGGGATCAATAAAGTATCTATCATGTCATTGCAGTAGACTTACAATTAAAAAATTAAAAATACAAATCGATTTTTGGACTTCTATGAATCGATTTTGAATCAGTAGAGCTTGAATTGTGATTCTAATATGAATCGTTTTTTTTGCACACCCCTAGTATCTGCATCTTTATGGGTTATTACAGTCACTACAACTCTAGCATATTGACAAAGACACATAAACCTTGATAGGTCCATTTTCATTGTGGGATCTCTTTTGGCAAGGGCCCCCCCTTTTCTGTACAATAGAAGCAGATTCTTCAAAAATCCTGATAAGTATCAGGCATATGAAATGTATGACATATTTTAATTATACTCTGGATGAAAATGACAATTTGGGGGTATTTTCAAATGTGTGTTGGTTAATAGGAAGACATATTTAAACATATGCTGAACCCAAAGCAAAAACTTAAAAACCTGTCCCCCTTTAGAAAGCACTTAAAATGAATGAATAAAAGGGGAGAATCGGGGTTTGAGAGATTAAGATACAATGCTTATGTTATAAAATAGTATACATTGTTTTTAGAATATTGTGACATGTATTATTCAGTGTTCTACCTGCTTATGTTTTGCTTGTTTCTCCGACTGCTTGGCTGTAAGCTGTGTTGTTTTAGCTGCTCTAGACCTTTCCTGTCCTCTGTCCTCAGCCCCAGCAGTGAACTCTTGTCCCCCCCCTATGGGAGGGGTAGTCTCTGGGCAGGGCGATACCGGGAGGGTGCACTCAGCCGAGCACCAGGTCAGCCATTTCGCTCATCTTTTTTTCATGTTCCACAAGTTGTACACTGTAGGACTCTGCCTGGGTCGGACAGAGTGGTGGGGAAGTGTATAAAATAGATGTGTGTGTGTGTGTGAGTGAGAGTGAGAGAGAGAGTGAAAGAGAGAGAGAGACCTTTCCACAAGGTCAGCAAGCTCAGGGGGGCAGACAGAGATTAATGATAGGAGCTGGCAATTCTCTTTCAATATAAAGGAAAGGGAGTTATGTCATTGTATGGATGGACAGCAGGGGGAAGGGAGAGAGAGAGAGAGACTGAGAAAGAGAGAGAGAGAGAGAGAGAGAGACCACTGAGGAAACCAAGCAGCAGCAGAATTGACTTTCTAGTAGTTTTTACCCCTCAAGATGCCGTGATTAACTAAAGTACCATCGTACTACTGTAGTACGATGGTAGATTAACGGTGAGTTGCTGAGAACTTAATTCTACTATTAACATGTATTTTAGCTCTAAATTACACAAAGGACAGGATTGTAAATTCCCCAATGGGGATCAATAACAAGTATAAATATTAAATGATTATGTATTTGATTAACTCTGAGCAAGAGTCTTGGGCTGGCCATTGCACGACCAGCTTCTGTAACGCAAAGCTCCTTGATGGTTTTGGTCATCCATCTATTAAAAAAAAAAAAAGTGAGGTTGGACGCCCAGATAGTTGAGTTCTCCTCAATGCAGCGGGTTCGACTCCGACCTGCTCCCCTTTGCTGCATGTCATCCTGCGATGCCGTGTTACATCCTGCTACGCTCTGCGGTGCCCAGCTACATCCTGGAGTGCCCTGCTATGCCACAATCTACTACAAAGAACTAATACAAACTAACTTTTTTTGGGACTGTTATTGCCACTCTTCCTCCTAACCCCAACCGGTCGTCAGACACCGCCTACCAAGAGCCCGGGTCTGTCCGAGTTTTTCCTCGCCACTGTCGCATTGTTGCTTGCTGTGGAGGAAACGACTAGAACTGTTGGGTCCTTGTAAATTCTGGAGTGTGGTCTAGACCTGCTCTATCTGTAAAGTGTCTTGAGATAACTCTTGTCATGAATTGATACTATAAATAAAATTGAATTAAAAATTTAATTTAATTGAATTGTCAACATTAAAGGCCAAAAATGACCAAATTATACTCTTAAAAAAATAAATAAGTGAGCTTTACCATTCTTCAAGATAAATGATTCTCACCTACAGAACTTGATGTCAAACTAATGCTTCTTGATTTTAAGAAATTTAAAAAATATATTCAGTAAAGCAGCTATGACTCTCAAAAAGTTGGATACAAATATCAACTCCAAATACAGTACAATATTGCAAGTGGGGCCCAGTTTTTTGTTAGAGGCAAAACATGTTCCAAACCATTATTTGTGGTGTATTGTGGTGCTGCAGAGACATCCCGGCCTACAAATTGTATCCTACAGACTGAAGAAATATCTTTAATTTGTACAGATCCTCGTAGAAATCAAACTATATATGATGGTCATTTTTTTATATTTTAATATTTGTCAATGAAAATGAGAATAATGATACAAAAATGACCATTCTCTTCAATATCGTGAATCATATAGCAAATGCAAAGTCAAAGTAATCGCAATTAGATAATTTCCTCATATCCTGCAGCCCTACTGCTAAACCTATTTGGCTATTCATTGCCAAAACAACAGCACTGTATTGCATAGTTACATAGAATACCCAATCCTTCTTTTGGCAGATTTGAGGTTTTCTCACATCTGGAAATGAACCCAGACATTCTCATTTCAATAAATTTCTATGGAGATTGATCTAATGTCTTCAGCCACACTCCTGAAGGAGAGGGGTAACTTTGTAGGCTGAACATGACGTTTATCGACACGCAGCACAGCTGGAGAAAAGGGAATCACATTACTCCGCTGTTAAAAATTCATGATCCCTTTGGGACAAATAACCTGCAGGTAAAACATAAGCTGTTAAATAACAAACTTCTACATGACACCGGTATCTCTTCCCCACATTGTCCTTGATCAGAGAAAGAGCGGGACAGCATGTTGACATCCATCCCCACCAACCTTCCACATGCTCCTAATCACAGCCAGTGTTTCTGTCAGAATAAAGACTTGCAGTCTAAATTACTAAAGCCTTCGTTATCCCTTCAAGCAATGAGTTTCTTCACACACTCTACCATTCTTCTGCTTCAACAACTGCTACAAGGGTACATCCACCACATCCATCAAACTTTCCTCAAATGACACTAGACATTGGACTCCACCGTGTATAGTTTATACTGCATAGAGCTCCGTTAGGGCTAATAATTATAAAAGAGTTGGGCACCTGGGTAACTCACTTGTTAGAGCGAGCTCCCATATACAGGGACTCAGTCTTTGATGCAACAACCGCGGGTTGGGACCCAACCTGTTATCCTCTGCTGCATGTCATTCCCCCCCTCTCTCCCCGTTCAAGTCAAAGCTGTCCTGTCAGAAATAAAGGACTAAATATGCCCCAAAAATAATGAAAAGATGAGACCGCTTTGGTGGTTAGGAAAAGTTATACTGAAAGTGCTTTCACACTAGGGCTGGGCAGTGTAGCGATATTATATCAACATCAATATATGAAGCTAGATATTGTCTCAAATTTTGGATATCATAATATCGTGATCAACATACAGTTAGTGATGTCTTTTCCTGGTTTTAAAGGCCACATTACAGTAAAGTGATTTTTTCTGAACTTACCAGACTGTTGTCCTATTGTTTGCTTTTACCCACATAGTCGTTATATCTACATTACTGATGATTATTTATCTAAACTCTCATTGTATGAATATTTTGTGAAAGCAACAATAGTCAACAAGACAATATCGCTGTAATAACGATAGATGCATTTGGTCAAATTGTGATATTTGATTTTATACATATTGCCCAGCTCTATTTCACACTGGAATTTAAGTCCTGACACAGGTATGGTAGGCTATACTTCAAAATATGTTTCGTTTTTTCAAAACTCAAACACAGACCAAGAAACCAAATCAAAGTTCACCAAATGACGTCTGATATGGATTCCAGTTTGTCCAAGTGCAATCGGAGGGTAATCTAAATCCAACTCATTAGGTATTCATGACTTGTTTGCAAGACAGCAGGGGATAAATGCCTTACAGAACAGTTAATGCTAACAATATGTTTTTCCTGGGAGGGTAGTGGAAGAGCGGCACTCATGTACTAGTTATTTTGCGGCCCGTATTGGAGGTCTTGGTCCCTTCAGTTGTAATCACATTTGTCCACCTGGCTGTGTATTGTTCTCTGTGTTTCCCGCATACATTTATCTGGGTGCCAATTTGGTTTCCGGGCAACTGGGCTTAACAGCTGCATTAACTGGCACACGTGGATCCGGACATAAGTAATGCACTCACAATTAAACTGTGTGAAAACTAAACATTTTAAAGCCCAGCAATGTTCAGAATCTGCAATACAAAAGTTGTGTACATAATCAACAACATAAGAATGATTATGTTGTTTTGGCCATACAGAACAGATCATGGAAACACTCAATTCAACTAAATTCTTCCTGGAGAGTTTGAATATGCTTCAATTAAGCAATATTACATTGGAGGGTTTGATTTAAAGTCATTATTGGCACAACTGAAGAGCCAATCACATGAAGTTAAACCAAACTCTCGAGTGTAATATTGTGATTTTACTGGTTTAACGGTTACTATTCAAAAAAATTATAATCAAACTGTATTCATATACAGCCTCTTGGCCAGGTCATGTTTGTAAATGAGAAGTGGTTCTCAAACAGTTTACCTGGATAAATAAAGGTTAAATAAAAAAAAAATACACTGAAAGTAAAAAAAAAGAAAATCCCTCCCTTTTAAGTCAGCCAGTCAACCTAAGCTAGCGCTAGCTTTGTAGAGATTTGCCAAACTGAATAAAACACCAAGACATCACCGTGCACAAGCCATTTATACGCTGACGTCTCCCAACTGCAAATGTACTCAGCACTTTGGTATTTGTTTTTGTGATACAGCATGTAAATTAGAGCTGCACAATTATTCAAATTTTAATCACGATTTTGACTTCCCACGATCAAATGTGCGTGATCGATTTTATTTTTAAATGCGTAATTTCAAAGAACGCTCCCGTTTTTTTTGCATAGGGCATCTACCGCTGCGTAAACCCCTGTCTGCTCATGAGCCAGTCAGTAGTTCCCTGCATCGCGCAGCTTAGTTACTAGATGGAGACAGTCACAGAGGACAGAGTAACGAGAGAAAAATATAACAGATAGCAGTCGTTTATACGTCGGTCTCAAGGTTTACCAGTTTACAAGTAAACACAACATTTTGTCCCGTCTGTGTTGTTATTCAGACAACAGCAGTGGGCATGCCACCGCAGTGCTAGTTGGTGGCCGTGCTAGTTAGCTTCTGATAGCTTCTGTTAGCTCACAGGCTCTAGGGCGCGAGTAATATTTTTCCTCTAGGTTGCACCGGTGCACATAATGTCCTCGCATCCGCTGCAATGTTGGTATGTGAATATGGTTTAATTTTGCATTACATGACCCATTTCTTCTGTAGAGCCATGCCTGTGTATGGTTCTCTCCTCTTCCTCCACGCAGCCCGGTCACACAGCACCGGTCCACACTTCTGACATTTGTCTACAGTTTTAATTGTTATTAACACAGCTGTATATTGTTAAGTATGAGGGGCAAACCTGTATTTGTACCAGTGTTTCCGCGGGTAACTCTGCTATCGCGGCCGCCACGGCAAAGAACACAGAAGAAGTTATTGAATGCAACTAACTTCAGTTGGTAGAGTAATAGCGTGTGAGACGGAGCTGCTGGACCTGGGCCAGGACCTGGACCTGGGCCAGAGATGTGACCCATGGCCAGAATATCATAGTTCATAAAAATGCAGAGCAGTGATGAAACAGACATTTCATACACACAACAGGTGTATCCGCCGTTTGACCCGTGCTGGACCCGTTCATAATGAGTCAGCGATCTCTCTGAGCCTATGTGACAATAAAATTGGTTTTGGTTAAAATCAACCAATAATCGTGAGAATAATCGTGATCACAACATTGATCAAAATAATCAGGATTATCATTTTGGACATAATCGTGCAGCCCTAATGTAAATGTTGTAAATTATCATTGGACAAAGAATATACACACCTGACTTCATGGTTACCTGACCAGTAGTCATTGAGATATCTTGGACAAATGTCCAACCCACTGACACTGAAGTCCCTAAGCCTCTCACCTTGCAGGGCAAAGATGACTTTTATACAGGTACTGTAAATTTACATCAGTGATCTCGGCTTTGCCCTTGCTTCTGCCTTTGCCCACTGAATAATTCCTTGGTGGCGTATTTCAATCCTCAAGAGATCTGAGCCAGCTCTAGTCCATGCAGGCCGACACGCTGGGTTGCGGCTCGGCACTCCAGAGTGACATCACCCTGTTTGCTTCAATGTCACCTACGGGTGGGATACAGTATCAGGCGGACAGAGCTCAGAACTTCAACCTGCTTTTCTCTGGATGATTTCAGTTGAACAGTGCGAGTGTGTGTGTGTGAGTGTGTGTGTTCGTTCTCCATCACTACGATCTCATGATGAATGGCGGCCAACAAAGTGGAGGAGAGGCGGAGAGGAAAAGCGATCTCTCCTTTGGCTTTTTATCGCTCTATTTCATCATGGAAATCACCTCATTTACTCTGAGCACTTCTCCATTCATCTCTTATTGTCACTGGCAAAACCCATTTTCTATCTGCACCAGAGCTTGTGTGTGTGTGTGTGTGTGTGTGTGTGTGTGTGTGTGTGTGTGTGTGTGTGTGTGTGTGTGTGTCATAGGAACAGGGGAGAAGCAGCAGGCTCACTGCATGTAGTTGTGCACATGAGCAGTTGCTTTAATGAACACTGCGACAGTGTTAACATCAGCTAACACACTTTCCACAAAGTCCGTAGGAATCTAGTGTTGTTTTATTTTGAACAGAATGGTGGTTCACATTCACTTGTGTGGGAAGATCTGTGAGTTTATATAATCTACTTCTAATCAAAGACTAAAAAGTGACTCTTTTCTTCTTTTTTAAATACATTCGGTTTAAATTCAGAGCCACGGTTTACTTTAAGTTCACACCATTCTTGTTAAATTCTTTCTTCCCGCTCCTACAGATTTATCTGCATGGTTTACACGCCATGTTGCCCTTAATTTGTCTATTGCAAAGTTAATACTGTTTTTAATGGATGTAACTTTTTGTTTTGGTACAAAAAAATTCTGTACTTCGGGAGTTTCCTATGCTGATGTGACTCTAATCCTAGACTATATAGTCCAGTGTGGTGTCCTTAGTGTTTCACTATGTGCACCTTCCTAAGCATCAAGACATCAATATTTGTGTATTTTGGTGGAAATGTGAGTGGTGTCTGGCCTCGCTAATCTTTAAATCTGCTCCTAGCTTGTTTAACAGCTTTATTTCCAGCTCTGATACAGTAAAAGCATAGATGCTAAGGTTTATCCTACTGTGGCTTGGATTAAACGTCATTTGTAAGTCACTTTGGTAAAAAACATTTTTCTTCTACTCTTACTAATAGCTTCACAAGTTGCTATGGTTAGCGCTGAGAGTCTCAATTCTATATGGCCTCAGTTCTGTTGTACTGTATCCACATTTACCACCACTATCCACACGCTTCTATAATTAATTATACTGTCAGTGGTCATTATCCCCACATAAACCTAATGCTCTTCTTTGATGAATGCTATTATCTTTGACACAATGTGTTTATATGGGTAATACTGTACACAGTGATGTTGTTTTAAGCTGCATTTCTAACAAGTTGTTTTAATGACTGAATTGATGTATTTCTTTTTCGCAGTGCAGCAGAGGGTTTGAGCTTTATCTGCTGAGACACAGAGCCTTGCCGCTTCCATTCCATGTCAAGCCTCGTCTGTGGAGGCTGTGCGAGCTGGTTAATAACATGCATCCGATTAATAATTCAAACGAGCCCTACGTGGGTCTAAAAAGAAGCGTGCCAGTGTGCCTTCAGTGAATAGCAGGAGAGAGGAGGCATGGCTCTTGGAGTAATCCGACATGACAGCATTCACCTCGGATGATAGAGAGTGGAAGAAAACTATAAAAACTCTCATAAATATCTTACAAAGCCACTGAGGAGCTGTGTGTGTGTGTGTGAGTGTGTGTGTGTATGGGGGGGGGGGGGGGGGGGGGGGGGGGGGGGGGGGGACAACGACTGTGGTAGATTCAGGAAAAATTGGACCACCAGATTGGAGCAGAATAAGAGCTGTAGACAAAAAAGAGAGGACAAAATAACCAGTACAATTCCTGAGTTGAATCCCTCTTCCTCCTTATGTAGGAAAAATAACACAGCCACAGGTCTTTTGCAGCGAGTCCTAAAATGCGCTCCCACAAAGAAAGCCCCGGGTCAGATATTATGAGACTACACAAGATTGCTAAAATATGTACACTTTATCTTTGAGTGTTGTACAAGAAAAACACCTGAAGCAAAAAAACAGTGTCAGCCTCTGATGCCTGGAGAGAGGAGGAAATATGGGTGAAGCATCAGAGGACGAGACTAAAACTTAGCTTCCCATTCCCTTTTCTCCATCTCGGTGTGTGTAAAACCAGTTTGAGCAGCCGAGTGCTTTTCTCTAAGTCCTGAATTACACACACATGCTAAGTACCTATAGATGCACTAATACAGAGTTATCAGAGTTAGGGGGCTGCAGCTGTCGATGGACAGGCGCCCAGAGCAGTTTAGGGGGTTTGGTACCTTGCTCAAGATTTCCTTGGCAGTGCCCAGTCCACCATTAGCCTTTGGTCCGTGTGGGGACTTAAACCAACAGACCTCCAGTTCCCAACCCAACTGTCTACAGACTGAGCTACTACCAACCCTGTTAATGCAAGTTACCGTAAGTTCAGTGTGTGACGTAAATTAAGTATGACATGTAAATTAACCTATGTACATAAGTTAAAAAAGTCAAACAGCGGCCTCCTTGGTGATAGTCCCATGTTTGTTTGACCCACCCATCAACCCTACATCCTTCCTATGCAAACTTTGGGATCCTAATTTACTTTCCATTGGCATAGATTCTAGAGCCCGACCAATAAAGGATTCTCATATAAATATTTGAAAAATCCAATATTGCGATATTTATTTATTTTTTAAATCCTGAAACGCGTAACAGAACATACACAGATTTCCCTAACATTAGTTACTTGAGTTCTCACTCAAATAATATGGCTCTTTAGTTGATATTCTACTCACTTCACCAGGTGGTTGCTGACTTTGACTACTGTTTGCTTACTATGGGTTTAGCACATTTTGTTGGCTGAGAAAAGCTGCCTGCTACAATTAAAAATGTCGATGATTTGATTGAGACTTAGGAGAGTTCACGAACGACCCTTTTTCACATTACACCTATTCATTAAATTCAGCGTTAATGGGAAAGAATACTGATTAGCGGAGCTTTGATCATACAAAGTGTCTTTTTAGTGAGGAATTCCATAATAATATAAAAAAAATAAAACCATGCTTGCGCAGTCTACTTTGTGCACTCCTAAAGGACAACATTAAAGCAAAGGGTAAGAATAAAGAACATCCTGTCCAATCAGTACCCTTAGCCCTAATCCCGCTGTCTTTCAGGTCTTTCCCTGAAACATGTTAGGACTCCACATTTTGTGAGCGTGTCTTGTACCTTAATAGAACGGTCTTTTGGACTTTGATGCTACATCTCAGAGGATTAAACACCTCCCAGTGGAGGGGAACACTCCTTTCTCTTTAAATCTCTCCCCTGTAAGGCCTAGACCAACCAGACACATTATTGATCACAGGAGGTTCGCCCCCCCAGCCAACAGCCTCATTTAGACCAGCTTCGTTGTTTCCAGATGAAACACCCGACAACAGCCTCCCGCTGACTGAATTTAATGCATGCTGCTACTTTTAAAGCCCACGACTCTCACTCCATTTCTCGCTTCGCTGTACGTGATCTCATCAATCTCTCGCTCTAAAAGCATTTCTCCGTTTCTCACCAGTCACCATAGTATCCTTTAAATCAGGTTTCATCTCCTTATACTCCCCTCTGTATAAGAATTCCAAAACTAGATGGAAGCTGGAGGAAAGCCATGCAAAAAGCAAGCACACTATTGATGCATTTTGCACCAAAGATTTCACCCCTTCCTGACAGGGCCAGAATCAATCCATCTAAAGAGCTGAGCTGTCAAACACAAGCTGCTAGAATCCGATTAGATGAACGTGAAACACCCATACATCCATTGGAAAATTTTGCTCCTAAATGACAATCATCACATTTGGGCTTTTTCTTTAGTATCACAAAACTCCAGTTGGTTATTGGTTCATCTACGGTGGAATAGGATCTACTTTAGCATGACTTTCAATGGTGCAGATTAGCAAAATGCTAACAACTTCAGGCTAAATAAATGGGGCTAAGATGTAGCTCAAAGCTAACTTATTGACTAGCCTAGGGTTTTAAATCTAGGCTAAAGACATGTTTACTCAATTGCCTTTTTAACATACAGGGCCCTATTTTAACGGTCTAAGCGCATGGCGTGAAGCACATGGCGTGAAGCACATGGCGCAGCTGCGTTTTGGGCGTGCCCAAATCCACTTTTGGTAGTTTGACGGCAGAAAAAATGGTCCGTGGTTCAAAAGGGTTGTACTTAGTGTCTTCATTAATTCATAGGTGTGTTTCACCTAGGTACATGTTACTAATGCCCAAAAAAGTAAATCCAAAAAGGAAAACAGTAGAGGTGAACCAATTCATGAAAACTGTGCTTTCATAAATTTTGACCCGAGTAAACCATGTAGACGCAATGTTCTTACATCTAAGTTAAACCCTTAAGACACTTTTAAAATAAACAATTTCAGAATGTATCATAAAATAGTATCCTAACGTTCCGTTTCTCCTTAAAGTAACCCCCGATACCACTTAGTTACCATTTCTTTTCAAAAAGAAAAAAGGAAAAAAAAAGGAAAAACAAATCTCCTGGTCCATTATAACACCTATAAAGAGAGACTCCGCATTTATAATTTGGAACTGAGGAATGCAAGAAGGTCCTTCTTCTCTGATATTATCTCTAGAAACAATAATAATTCACGTGCTTTGTTTGCTACTGTTGATAGATTAACAAACCCTCCAGTACCAGTAGCATCTGAACTTTTATCTACCAAGGCCTGCAATGACTTTGCCTCCTTCTTCAAAGACAAAATTCAGAAGATTAGACAAACAGTCAGTGCCTCCATATCAAGTTCAGGATATGTGTTGTCACAGTGTTCAAGCAAAACTAGTTCCAATATGACAGAATTTCACACGATCAACCATACAAACCTGGAGGACATTATTCAACATCTGAAAACCTCAACTTGTTGCCTTGATATTCTACCAACGGGACTTTTCAAAAATGTTTCCAATTGTTTGACTTCTGATCTTCTACAGATTGTGAACACATCTCTTCTTTCAGGCATCTTTCCACAGGCCCTGAAAACTGCAGTAATCAAGCCACTTTTAAAAAAGAACAACCTAGACAAGTCACTAATGAGCAACTATAGGCCAATATCAAACCTTCCGTTTTTAAGTAAAATCATTGAAAAAGTAGTCTTTCAACAACTCAACCATTTCTTGTCACTAAGCAACAGTTTTGATACCTTTCAGTCGGGTTTCCGACCACACCACAGCACTGAAACGGCTCTTGTCAAAGTCTTTAATGACATCCACCTTAACACAGATAATGGAAAAATTTCAATCTTAGTATTACTTGATCTCAGTGCTGCATTTGACACGGTCGACCATGACATATTACTAGACAGATTGGAAAACTGGGTAGGACTTTCTGGCTTAGTACTAAACTGGTTTAAATCCTACCTAAAGAATAGGGATTACTTTGTGTCAATAGGTAATTATGCATCTGAGCGTACAAATATGACGTGCGGAG
>NC_048407.1:30275355-30286204 GCF_013103735.1 Etheostoma cragini
TAAAGCACTTTGAATTGCCCTGTTGCTGAAATGTGCTATACAAATAAAGCTGCCTTGCCTTGCCTTGCCTTGCCTTTTCCTATTCTAGCTTACTACAGTATCTGCACAGGCAACCATGGTGTGGTTGGTGATATGGAACTATGGTTATGCAACTACAGCCCTGGTTTAAGGTGAGATAAACACTATGATTACACATAATAAAAAGTAAAAATCATTATTGCAGGTTTAGGATGGAATGCAGAAGCACGGACACTTCACTGCCATCTCGACCTCCACTTATTGTCTGCCTCACTACATAAGACTTCCTGCATTTGCACTAAATGTTGGCACTGGACAAAAAAAACCACGCAGAGCTAAATCCAATCCAACAATGAATTATTGTGGATATTGAGGCAGACTATGCCATAAGCCTTTCATAAAGGGAGTGAAAAGCAAGAAAAAACAGCCTAGTATTTCAGACCTGCTACACTAAAGATACTCTTGGATAAGAAACTGCAGCCAACATTTCCATTGTAATGAGGACAATATATCCCCATTATCATATGTCCTCTTGGATTCTAAAAAGATAATTAGACTCTTTAACTTTGCAGCTCCAACAGCTCCTCATTAGGATCATCAATTAATGTTTCAATCACTTACATTCATCCAACTTCTAATGCAGTGTCATTTATATTCTCCATTTAAAGCTCTCCTGTTTCTAACTTCACTATTGAGTTGGTTGGTTTTAGGAAGTGGTAACTTTTTAGTTTAGTAAGCCATTCCCCCTCAGCTAAACACAGACTTTCCTGTGTTTTTCCATATTCTACCCACAGATGATTCCACATGCCATTACTGGGTCAGGAAACTGGTACCTGTCCCATGTCGACCTCTCTGAGTGAGTCAGAGCACCAGAACACCGAAAGATCAAAAAGGGAACTCATTTCAAACACATGCCTGCTAATAATTTTCTCAAGCCTTCTGCTCGGCTTAAATAAAACAACAGCAACCAAAACTAAACATCCCAGCTTCCTTCCCTCTGTGAACCACCGTCATTTCATATCGGCATTGTCTTCAAATCAGAAAGTGTGTCAACATGACACATTCTCATTACCAGGCGATGGAAATAACACAGCAGAGGTAGCACGGCAACATAAAGTCTTTAGGGGAACAACAGAGCCACACAAAAACAGACGGCAGAAGGCAGACAAACACAGGCAAACCCAGCGATATATGATGCATAAATAACAAAGACAGACTACTTACATTTGTTCTTTTAATTAAATGAAAACAAAACCTGCAAATTGAGGGTTATTAACCTTGGAACGACACCCTCAGAAGTGGAACGTCGTGGATATAGACTGCTATGTGTGTTACAGAAATGGAGACATGCACATATGAGAGGGGAAAAAAGCTAAATGTATGCCGTACTTGACAGATAAAGCATAATTTCACTGTGCCTGTTACACCCTGGGGCGACGTGAATTATACACTGCAATGTGCCTTTCACATTACTCTTAATGTGCATGCCTGCCCATGTGTCTGCACTAGCTGATTGTTAGGTGCTATAGCAACCGACAGTCCGTTTAGCACTGTTGGATAATGAGGACCGAGCGGCGTGATTAACCCTGCGACTCTCCAGGACAGCAGAGCTTCTGCTGCAGCATCGGAGGAGTGTTTCCTAGCTGGTGGAACTGAATCTGTTCGGTGTGCGGCCATTTTCCTCTCATGTAGTTTGAGAGGTTGAGTCATCTGAGAGTCACACAGGGACCCATCTTTTTCTTCAAACAAATCTTCAGTAATCCCACTGCAGGCTGAAGCCCTGGCAGACGTAATATCTTCCGCATATGATCCACTATCACACATCTAGATGGCTAGTGATGAGATTACAGGTTGATCAGATTCAGCTGTAGACTCAAGAGCATGACTCAGCAGTCAATGGCTTATTTATAACAAGTGGGTGTGGCAACACCTGAGTTAACATTGTCCTTTTTGTTGTTAACTGTGTTGCTTTATCCATATCTAAAAGACAAAATACGTCAATTGTTCGTGACAGCGCTTATACTCACTCAAAGCGCCCATATTATGCTCATTTTCAGGTTCATAATTGTATTTTGAGGTTGTACCAGAATAGGTTTACATGGTTTCATTTTCAAAAAGCACCAAATGCTACGGTTAGCCACCTTGTCTCGAAAAGTGTGCAGATTTTGAACAGCTCACCCGGAGACTGAAGGCAGAAGACATTCAGAAAACCGTATCTCACTCAAAACAACATGGATAGTTATTTTTCAAAGTTTGTATGCGTTAGGAAGCACCAGGGACACATACCCAAATCCCAGAAAAGGTGATTGTTTATAACAGGGGCACTTGAAAGTGACTTGGGGCGGATCAAAAAGTTTTCTGATATTTTTTAAAAGAAATCTGCGGAAATGCATCCAAAAAGCATTTGACGAGACACATTCTCGCTAGATTTTTTAAAAGCATGTCTTTCTGTCTTTCTCAGACATATATAACATAGTTCCCATCTGAAGTATTCATTTCTACTACTATTCAGAAGACTTGTCTTCTGAAAATCGAGGCAACCCGCCTAAAACCACTATTTCACCAAACTCCTTTATACAAACTACTGAGATGTGCTAAAGTAAACCATTGAATGATTCCAACCAAATCCATCCGGTGGCTGTTGAGATTTTTAAGCGGCTGCAAACAAGGAATAAATCCCTCGAACGTTAACCAAAATATGTCTTTATTCATCTTTATATATACATCCGTAGCGGAGGTAGGTAGCCTAATGCTGCGTAATGAATTTAGTGCGCCTGTATTAGCGTAGCTACGTTACGACATCATCGTCTGCATCAACGTTACATATGACAACAATAGACACGCACTCCTGGCGGTTTTTATTTTATTTTCCGTTTCCCATCATAACCTTTCTTGGGAATCGAGAAATAGTCCTGATCAGATTTCCCAGGATTCCCGTCTCCCGGGATTAAATCCTAATTTGCACGTAGCCCGGGAAAACCAAGACAAAATACAATTAGATTTGTAACCTGGCAAACGGAGACGCATATACATGTAAACAAAAGTGTTTGAAATCTTGACTGCATTATATCCAAATGCGAGACATTTCAAATGACAAGTGCTGCTGAATGGGGTCAGTGCTTTCCAGAAGTTAAGTTATACTGTTATTTGATCCCCAGTGGGGAAATATACAACAAATAGAGCGACTGCCTGTTAAACTGTTCTTTAACTTTAACAATCTTCCCCTCGTCACAAGAAATGCACTGTACTATAGAAGTGCACTAATAGGGTTGTTTTTTTAACTTCAACTTTTAAAGACAACAGAGCTGTATCATGTTGTTACAATATTTCAGTTGTGAACTCATAAAGAACCTGCTAAATATAACAGGCTGTTGTTAGAGGGGGCCGTTTCCTTACGGCCATAGTCCCCTGTATTTTTGGGGACGTCTTCACGGCATCCTAATTATCCTCACTTAGTTCTCTTCACAGAGAAAGTCTCACTTTCTGCAGGCTGTTTGTTGAAACCTGGCTTCGTTATCATCTCCTTAAGTCAAGCAGGCTGAAGGAGAAAGTATTACCGAGTTTGAGTGAACTTCTAAAATCGTCTCTGTTCTTTTCTTCTGTGAATGCCACACCAGTTTATTGCTTGAACTGGATCTCCATTTGGAACTGAGGGTTTTGCTCAGGGGACACAACTGATAAGAAATTCGGCCTGCCTGGACATTTAATGAGCTCCATGGCTGTGAGTGGTCAGAGGAGGATGTTACCTTTGGAAGTGCAATCATCTTCTATCGCGCTCTCACTGCAAAGGGACATTTTTACAAAATGCTCCATTAGCATTGAGTTGAATGCTGCTTCATATCAAACTTACACACTGCCATGCTCATAACAAACTGATCAGGTCAAGGCAAGAAAGTAGATGTCTTGCTTACATTATGTTGCATAACTATTATTCCTCTGATAATCCCCCGCTGGCTAAATGTTTGAAAAGTTGTCACAAAGAAAGCGGAAGGTAACGGATATTCTGCGGATTTTCCAGCGGCACCTGAACAATACCGGAAATTGAAAGTTTGCCGACATAGACTCGTTAAACGCATATAGGGGGACAGTAAGTATCCGAAAAAGAGAGGTGTGCTGCATAAGGGGACTGTGTGGGCATCAGCCATAGTAGGCCGAGAGTAGGAGGTGCGAGGATTTCCTTGATTTGCGTGGAAAGCAAATGGAAAAAGAGAGAAGAATGAAATAAAGATTAGAGGTGTTGATGAGCTGAAGTCGAGGCAGCAGCGAGAGCAGAAATCCTCGGGCGCTCAGAGAGCAGCAGATGTTGTAGAATTTGCTGCAGTGGTCTGAATCATTTATTCTCATTTAGTTGTTATGGCGATCTCAGCAAACATTGGCCCTGTGCTGTGTCAGAAGAGTTGATTTCTCCGACAGCATGTGAACGCTGCTGAGAGATGATGGATGCCAAAGAACACTCTTGGCCTGTTGTTTCTTTATCTGTCTGCCTGCCTTTCTTATAACCTCTCTCTCTCTCTCTCTCTAATATACACACACACACACTTAGCATGACGCGCTCCCCAGTCCGAAACTCAGCCAGGGTTGACTGTTTCCTATCAGGTATTTACACAGCAGTTGGAAACAACAGGGCAAGGCATCCAAATCGATGCACTATGCATTATGTACCGTATCTATTTCATCCGATGAAACGGTTATTAAAGCTGCACGTGCCTTGAGGGCCGTGCACGCTACTACTGCTCCACACAGCTCAAGGGTTCATCAGGAAGAGATCACAATCACTCTGCTCTCTCCTCTTCTTCTTCTAAGTCTTCTGTCTGCTTTGTGCATTCCTGATCTTAAGTTCACTACAATCAGCAAAACAAAAGTGATATCTTTCTATTGGTCATTGCCTTCTAAATGGTGCAACTAACAGGATCATCATGCATGTCAAATCCATGACAAATGACATGCAATGGTGATTCATATGACTGTTTATGGCCTCCCACCCCGATGGTTAAGCTGCGACAACTAGAGCCCGACCGAAATATCGCCCAATATTAAGTATTTTCCGATCTATCGGCATCGGCATTTATAATGGTTGATACAAAAAAAATTCATCAGAATAATTTATGACAAATAAATGATTCTGATAAATGAACATTTAAAAATTAAAAACTGACGGTCAACCATGTTATGAGCGTTGGCGTT
Organism: Etheostoma cragini; assembly: GCF_013103735.1. NCBI lineage: Eukaryota > Metazoa > Chordata > Actinopteri > Perciformes > Percidae > Etheostoma > Etheostoma cragini. The sequence goes on from NC_048407.1 coordinate 30,280,558, forward strand.
GCATAGTTTGTCGCCCAGAGGGCGCTCTACAACGTCCCTGTTGGCAACACTGATTATTTTGTTGTTATTGTGTTTTTGGTCAAAGGACTTCAAATTTCATATCTTAAGTTTGTCTTTTTATACATTTTATTTATCTGAATTTTAATATATGTTGATATGTTTTGGGTTTTCTAAATATATATATATATATCGGCCGATATATCGGCATATCAGATTTTTAAATAACCAAATATTCATATCGGTATCTGCCTTAAAAACCCTTTATCGGCCGGGCTCTAGTGACAACATCACGCTCATTTGCCTTTGTTTCTGACCGATAATAGTCATAATTTGCACAACCAAGTGGTCCGTCTCAGGTGATCATGGATCGTCTTTCGCATTTCAACACATGACTAATAATGTCTGGTGAAGAACGTGTCAGTTAAGGTTTTCTTTTAATGATAACCTCAGTGTTCCTCAACAAAACCATACAGGAGCCTTCTGGACAACCAACAATAATATGTGTCTATGGTATAGCCATTGGCTATAAAGGATTTGTTTTTACTAAAGTAACCATAAGCCTCATGTGCCATTGATATGAATAATAAGCCAAACCAGTCTGAGATGCAAATAAGAGCTGCAGCAAATTAAAAATGATTAGCCATTGTGAAAAAAAAAAACATGCCTATGGGGGAAAAAGAAATACCAAGACCATAAGGAAAGCTGGGTGCCTGTCACAGCAGCAGATATGTACTCCTTTGTCTGCCTTTCCTCTACATGGATGTTGCACCACTGAAAACGCTCGAAGATTCCTGGAGAGGATCTAAGCTGTTCAGTCTGCCATTTCCTGCCTCTGTCAGGCCCTGCAGACGCTTCCTACCCAAAGGAGGGTTACTGTTTGGGTGGGGGGGACAATGTGCTCCACATAACACAAAGCATACAGCAATGACCTGGTGAAGCGCATTCCTACATAATTGATTTAATTGCGACAGTGTTTTACAAAGTTAAATTGTTAGCTTCAGCTAACTTGTGCTTCTGGCAACACAATTGTAAACTCTGGGATTGGATGTGTTTAACCAAAATGCTTCCTAGGATAGTTTTTTTTTTTTTTTTTATATATATATTTTTTGGGCTTGAAAGGGGAGGGGGGACAACATGCAGCAAAGGGCCGCAGGAACCCGGGCCTGCCGAGTCGAGGACAAACCTTTACACATGGGCTCCCGCCCCACCAACTGAGCCACCTGGGCGCCCTTCTGGGACTTATAGTGGACTTCTCTTCTAACGGTTTTATGTTCACATGCTTGTACGTTTGACATTTTATCAAAGAAACCATAATTTTTTTCTCACAAACAAGAGTTTGTATAGATGATTAAACTTCATGGACATCCATGTCTTGGAAGTCAGTCACCTAACGTAAACAGGATTTTCACTTCCAGGTCAACGTGGACAGCCAGAATCATTCAGCTTCTCTATTAAATATGAACAGAGATTACATCCACAGCTCAGACCAGCATGGCCCCAAAGACTCCCACAGAGGACAATGTGACACATGTCACTATCATCAACCCCTCCTACGTGAACACACACACACTCACATCCCCCATCCTGTCAACAGGCTTGAAAGAGCAGCACACAGAGGAGACATCCATAACGTGTATCATTCAAAGGCCTGGCTGGAGTATACAACCACTACTTAGATGTGACTTACACTGCAGCAGGGAGCATTGTTTTACCATTAATCCAATTATCGGGGGAAATTGTGGTAAAATAAGCAACACATTACACATTAGCAAATAAATGCTCAATCTGGGGCCCGAAGAGACTGGCACCAGGCTTTACATATGACTATCTGTCGCAAACTGACCCTCTATCAGAATTTCAGTTAGAGTACATTTATTCTGTATGCATTTAAATAACAGCATTACTCAGTCCCTGCAGGATTTCGCCTTGTCACCATCTTGCCAAGTCACGCAAATTCAATCAATCAATCAAGTGACTTTGGTGCGACTCGCAATTTTGACCAATCACTGCCACTTTTTGGAAAATTTGAGCAATCACCAGAGTTTTCCGCAGCTTAGACCAATCCCAGTAGTCCCACATGCACATACTTCTTTATTTATATTTCTAATTGATATTTCTACTATTTGTGCAACTGCAACACAGAATTTTCCTTTGGGGATCAATAAAGTATTTCTGATTCTTACTTTGTGTCAGTAGGCGACTCTGAGAGCCAATGACCAAGCGGGAATGAGAACAGGTTGACACGTACAGTATGTGGCCATATTCCTTTCCTTGTTTAACAAGATGTGTGTGACTCGAACATCTCACATTTACCAACATAACGTACAGCAAAAGACCATGCAAAACATGTCAGACCGTCCTGCCAACCTGTATACAGGTTAACATCCATGTAGGCGGTAAAGATTTTTTACTGAAGCTGCTGCTGTTTAAATCCTGTGGGCTCTCTGCAGCGGGTGGGGCGCACACAGACGCACACACACAGTCCCACACATTGGGGATGCAGTAAAAAATGGAGATGAGACGTAGAGGAGGACCTAAATTGAGTAAAGCTACACTTGTAATTGTAAGTACAATGATTAGTTAATGGCCGATAAGTACGTTATCAAACCATATGAATGCGTCCCAGACCAGGATAGGAAATTACCTAACAATTCAAATTTGATTCATTCAGTACATTATTATTTTTGTCTTAAATCCACAAGCCATTGTCACATTATAACAAGATTTGCAGCATCCTGAGCCTTTTTGGTAGGAATACTCAGCCTACCGTTGTTTTATTCTCCCCAAAACAAGTTTCCTTTTTGTTTTTAAAGAACTATACAAACACAAATTGTAACTTTCTCTGTCTCCCACAACTTTCTTTGCAACAAACATTGAAAAACACTGCAACTTTTATCACAATTATTTTTACAAAGGCTCCCGCAACATCAGGCATTTTGGGCTGATACTAAAAAAAAAAAAAAGGCCACAAAATCCTAGAGGGACTGATTACTTTAAATGTCAAGATTATGTGGTACTAAATCCTTATTTCCTCACAACTATCATGAACATTTTGGTCATTAACAGTTATAAACAACTAACAACAACCATAATGTATAAAACCCAACAGAAATGTAACTCCACTGACTTTCAGCAGTTATCACACTCTAATCTTTGCTGTGTATCGACCTACCACTTCAACTTAGTCATGTTATTGGTGTTTGTACCCAGTAGGGGAGGCACCTTCTGTAGACCCGTGCACAGCGGGATACTCAACAATTTCAAATTAATAAATAATGCAGCACACTCTGTATCTTTGGACATGGGGCAATGAAAAACATGTTCACAGTAAAAGCTGAAATGCGAGTAAAACGAGAGCTTTAAACGTTTCAGAATATGAAATCCCAGCTATGACAGACTGAATAATGCATCACTCTGGCTGTAAACAACGACTCCTGCGTTTTTGGCAAATGTTTACTGATTCCTTACTTTGTTGTACTGTGAAATGATGTTGAGGGAATATTTACCAGGGAGGACTTTTAGGATATATATTTTTATCGTATATAAAAATTAAAAAAATTACATGCAGAAGTAAGAAATCCAGACCTAACTAGACCAAAAACAAAACAGACATGCCACACACACTTGTTTGGGCTTGCGGCCGAAGAGCAGTAACGTTACGTTTTGAGTGGATGGCGAGCGTGAGACGACAAAATGGACGAATAACATTCTGGATGGAAAGTTTACTTTTTAAAAAGTTGCCAAACGGTTCCATTGACAAGACCAAAGTGATCTGTGTGTTTTATCACGATCATCGCAGCACGACCAGTCTGAAATACCACTTTATGGCCAAGCACACAGCTGATGCCAATTAAACAAAATTAAACAACCACTTCAGTTCATCTGAGCTACAGAATATGTCAAGGTTTAGTCCAGCCATTTCATGGAACATTAACTCTCTTAAAGTGCTCTTAATATGCTTTTTCCCTTACCTTTATTGTGTTACATATCTCTTTTGTGCATGTTATAGGTTTACAAAATGAAAAAGACCAAAGTCCACCCCAAAGGGACTTACCTTCTCCAACAGAAAACACTGTCCACAAACTGCTCCAAACAGCTCTATTGCCTTCCAGCCTTTACTGCCGTGACTAACGTGAGTCACCTTGTAACACATGTTATAATGCTCGCCTAGCTGCTAGCATGCCATGCTCTCAGACTCTGCTTCTGACTGGCTAGTAGTCCTTACCTAGCTACTGCGCATGAGTGACTCCTGACACAGCTCACCGGTCTGTTTTCCTCCCGAATGATTTTTAACCAACCGACCTCAATGGCCAGAGGAAGATTGAATGGGATGTGATTCAGGGCCAAATTCTGATTCAGCTTCATATGGCCTTCAACTTGGCTTGGCCTTTGAAAACATTTTTCTTCAATTTTATTTCATTTTTTTTAAAACTTATTTTTAATAGATTTAACATTACAACACAAATGTTTCCTGTGAATATAGAGCATATCCACCCTCCATTTTCGTTGATATTAATTTATATTATTATAAGTCTCTGTGATTATTTTAAACAATAAAGAAAGTAGGCTAAGACGTGTTTTCCTATACATTGGGCTACTATTCTGGGAGAATTTTACATTATGATCAACTCTATTATTTTCTTGTAAATGTATGGAGACCCCCAGAAGCTCTGTTTTGTGTCCCTACACCCCCCACCCCCAATTCTCAAACTTCACAAAGTTACACCCCTTTAAATATGTAAAGCTCTTTTGCCCTGGTCTTGTAAAGTGAGTAAACCAGCACCTTGAAACCCCTTCCGCAATTGTGGCCAATGTGAAAGGGTCTCCCCAACCATATATGGTAAGTATAGACAGGACATCCTGTGAGAGACGCCCAGAGACACCCGCATAAATGAAATCCTTTGAGGGGGTCCAGAGTGATAGAAAGACAGGGGGACGTATGGACTGGAGAGTGGCAGGACCCCCGGGCGATACAGGGCGCGCGCACACACACCACTAAAAGTTCCTTCAAAAGAAAACTTACAACTCGTCAACACATTAAGAAATGTTTCTTTCAGAGTCTGAGGATGAATTAGAAGTGCTTCACTCAGAATCAGACTCTGAGAGCGAGTGCAGCCTGGACGAGGACTATATTCCGAGGGGGCCGGCCCGAGATCAGTGAGTACAGACACCCAGAGTTGGCTTCGGTCCAACTAAAACACCTCGTGCCTGAACTACATTTGACGTGCCATGTCTCACATAGTGTACATAGATGTAGTACAGTGCATGCATGTACGGCCATAATTAGCCTACCTGTTGCGCGTGTCCTGTTCCTCATGTGCAGACTCGTGCACATTCTGCTGCCCTTTTCACCCTCCCCCTGTCCTCGAGGAAGTTGCCGTTGCATTCAGACATAATAGGCTAGTTAGCTAGCTAGCTAGCGCTGGGAAAAGAATCTATAGACAGCGCAGTGGAAAAGCTACATGGAAAGTTCTCGATAACTTGCTGTGTATCGAGCCGTGTAAGCTGCTCGATACACAGCAAGTTATCGTCAAAAAATTCAGCAAATAGTCTGAATGGTTAGTGCTCAGTTTGTGCAGGTTTGTGCCGTTAAAATTTTCGTTTGTGCAGTTTTGGTTTCTGAGATATTAAAAATTATTTTTTAGCT
>NC_048407.1:30286304-30305809 GCF_013103735.1 Etheostoma cragini
AAGAACTAGCCCACTTTGGTTTGTTTTGGAACATGATAGGGTGACGGTGACGTCATCGGCCAAAATTATAACTTTTAACATCTCGAAAACAAAAGCTGCACAAACGACAGGTTTAACGGCACAAACCTGCACAAACGGAGCACTAACGAACTAGCCCACTTTGGTTTGTTTTGGAGCAATATGGGGGATGGTGACGTTATCGGCCAAAATTATAACTTTTAATATCTCAAAGACGAAAGCTGCACAAACGAAAATTTCAACGGTACAAACCTGCACAAACGGAGCACTAACGAACTAGCCCACTTTGGTTTGTTTTGGAGCAATATGGGGGGATGGTGAACTCTAGATGGAGCTAAAAAATAATTTTTAATATCTCAGAAACCAAAACTGCACAAACGAAAATTTTAACGGCACAAACCTGCACAAACGGAGCACTAACCATTCAGACTATTTGCTGAATTTTTTGACGTGGGTGGGGTGTCAGCTTCACGCAGCTGTGTAATGCCACTTAAAGGACTACACAACAAAGTGTAGTTCACTTGCGTTACCCTCCGCATCTTGCTTCATCCGTGCGCGTACACATCGCGGTTCAGTCGCGGTTGCGGTTTTTACCAACAGTTGTCCAGACAATTAAGAAAAACCTCTTGATATTTCTGTATGCGTATGATTTCTGTATGCGTGTTACTGGGCGAGCTCCATCTCACCTACTGTATAGCTTCACAATAGAGTCGTTTATTTGTCTCCGTTTCTGTATTTAAATACAACAAATTCCAAGTAGGGTAACTACTGTGGCAATACATTTCCGTTTCAAATAGTGGGCCTAAAAAACTCCTATACAAGAGTGGCAGCTTCCTATTTTAAATATACATTTTTAAAGATTACTGTTGTCCTTGTCCGCCATTGATTTTTGACAAGAACAGTTAGGTGGGAAAGTGGGAAGACATGCAGGAAATGGTCACAGGTCAGACTCGAACCTTAGACCACTGCACCGAGGCACAAACCTCTCAGTACATGTGCACCTGCTCTTCCACTAACTAAACCTGCCCGGCCACATGGTTTCTGATTTTTTTTATATGGTGGGAAATGGAAGACCGTGCGTAGTGCACACACAGTTTTATTTTTTATCTTCTGATTCATCTCAGCTTGATATTAACTTTGGATTAAAGATAATATATTTCTCATGAAACCATTTCCATGGTAATTCCATAGCACACTAATATAACGCCACGTAAATAGCTTTTGATTAACGTGAAGAGACTACTGTGTGTGCACTATTATGCATCATTATGAAATTGATGATAATCTGTTATTGAAAAAAAACGATACTGTGTCATCATTAAACCCTTAAACAGGCAATATGCCAATTTTACACTTCATGCTCGATACAACTAAGCCTGTGAGGACAGTTATATAACATCTTTTGTGTCTCTGGAGAAGCTTTGCCAAGTATGACATCACCCCGGTGATGTCATAAGGTTGATCTCAGATGGCCACTGTAAACTACACATTCATAACAAAAAAAGCCTGCATTACAAACTAGAGGTGGGGAGTTTGAAAGTGTGGGCAATTGACAGGGATCTAGTTGTTTTGGTGCTTTATCCATACGGGGGGTGCAATTCAGGTTATTACGGCCTATGCCGTTTTAATGTTGACCATTCTTTTTTCTTTTTTTAATCAGTCTCTCCATTAGACTGCGTTTGTCTTACAGAGGTGTATATTAACTGGCTAACCAGTACACACATTAATGATACAAAAGCCATATTTTATTTAAGGATGATATGGCTAAACCAATATTGCTATATACTGTGAGTCACAGTATATAGCAATATTGACTTAGTCTGTGATATGGTAAATTATCTTGTAAATGTCTGTTTTTGGTCAATCCAGAAAATTACAGTCTCCATCCCAATTGAGTCACACATGCTTCCTAATTTATACTATTTCATAAATAACTATTACATTTTTATATGTTGTTAGCAATATTTGTATAGCCAGTATTATAATCCTATATATTCCTGCCAGCATTTATGCTTTTTGATCTTTTATTTATCCTCAGTCTTGCTAGTAAAAAATTGCAGTAAATTGCAATTAAAAAAGGCATCCAGAAGAATCTTATGTTATCTTACTATATTAATAATCCTTAATTGTAAATCCTTACCTATCTACTTTATTTACAGGGAAGACTTCACTGATGAAGACAGTTCAGACGAGGAGTGGGGTATTCAGCCCACAAAGAGAAGGTCTCCCAGGAAGCGCCCCCGCTCGGTCACGGCCTCTCCGCTGTCATCACCCCTGAAATCCCCATCTAAGAAGTGGGAACGGAGTCCCCTCAGAAAGAAGATCCATAATGCATCTACACCCAAAAAAGACACCCCCTCCCCCAATACCAGCAAGAGATTAACCACTCCCCGCGGGAAAAATCAAAGTGTAAAGAGGCAAGCAGAAAGACGGTTGGTGGGAAAGGAAGCAGATGAAGCCGATGGAGACCGGTGGTGTGACATTGATGAGGAAGATGTGGAGCCTCCTCAACCGCGGTTCAGACCCGATAGGGAAGTAGGACCGCAGCTGAACAGAACTGCAAATTACACGCCACTCGAACTGTTCCAGCTGTACTTCTCTGTGACAGTAATCAATACACTGGTAAAAAACACCAATGCCTATGGGAAAAAGAAATACCAAGACCATAAGGAAAGCTGGGTGCCTGTAACAACAGCAGATATGTACTCCTTTGTCTGCCTCGTCCTCTACATGGGTATTGCACCGCTGAAAACGCTGAAAGATTTCTGGAGAGGATCTAAGCTGTTCAGTCTGCCATTTCCTGCCTCTGTCATGCCATGCAGACGCTTCCTAGCCATCTCCCGCAGTCTACACATGAATGATCCTGCAGTTGAAGCGGCCAATGATCAGAAAAAGGGGACATTAGGATACGACAGACTTTGCAAAATAAAGCCGCTATATGGGCAGATTTTGGAGGCCAGCTACACTTTCTTTCATCCCCACCAGCATATCTCCATAGATGAACGGATGGTGGCGAGTAAAGCAAGGATTGGGTTCAAGCAGTACATTAAAAGCAAGCCTACTAAATGGGGCTTTAAGCTTTTTGTTTTAGCGGACTCGTCCTGTGGCTACACCCTGAACTTTTTTGTGTATGTGGGAAAAGAAGGTGTACCCACAGGGAAGGGGGTAAGCTACGATGCTGTCATGAGACTGCTGAACATCCCCTTTCTAGGCAAAGGATACAAGCTCTATGTGGACAACTTTTACACTAGTCCAACTCTATTCCTTGACCTCCTTCAGAGAAAAATCTGGGCGTGCGGCACCGTTCGTTCTAACGTGGCTGGTTATCCCAAAACGAAAAGGAATGACATGCCTGTGAAAACCCCAAGGGGAACTATCCGGTGGCTCAGAAAAGGAGGGTTACTGTTTGTAAAATGGTTAGACACCCGGGGGGTAACAATGTGCTCCACTTTACACAAAGCATACAGCAATGACATGGTGAAGCGGCGAGTGAAAGATGCAGATGGGCGGTGGACAGTGAAGGAGGTTTCCATCCCAGGTTGCATCAAAGATTACAACCAGCACATGGGGGGGGTTGACTTGTCAGATGCACTCATTAGCTACTACAACGTCCTCCATAAAACCCAGAAATGGTACAAGACTTTGTTTTATCATTTTGTGGACATAGCCACTGTGAATGCCTTCATCCTCCACAAAGGAATGTGCAAGCTGCAGAATCGGCCTGTGTTAACACAGAAAAACTTCAGGGAACAACTGATTTGGTCCTTGGCGGAGATCGGGTCCACTCCACGTCGCTCAGCTCCACATAACTTCATGTTGCCCGCTTCTCCATTCAAAGTGCCACCCGCCTCGCCGTCCACTGTATTGGCCAGCTCACCTCCTTCTGCGTCCGCTGAGATGCCGCCTGCTACAGCCACTGATGCTCCAGGTGTAGGTCACCTGCCAGCCTACTTTGTGGAACAAATGACCAACGTGGCTCCCAGAGATCGGGCCACTGCCGGCAGAAGGGCATGTGTGGTCTGTAAAAGAAAGTCGCCCGTCTACTGCAGCACTTGTCAGAAAACACTTTGTTTCACTTCTTTTAGGAACTGTTATAGTGAGTGGCATAGAGACAATAAGGTTTGTTTCTAAGTGACTACACTTACTTGTGTAGTCTATAGACTGCAATACGCAGAGTGAACCAGACTGTCAATAAGCTGGCAATTCTCTTGTCATAAACATACGCCATTGATCACCACAAGTCAACAAACGTCAACTGCCAAAGTCTCCTATACTTATTTTTTTAAATTTGTTTATTTAATACAGGGACAGTGCATATTAATGGCCATTTCTGTCAAAACGCCAAAGTTAGCCAAAAGACTATTTTTCATCTGCAATCCCTAGACAGATCATAGTTTTTAGTCACCCTAAAAAAGTAAAGTTACGTATTTACATAACACAATGCTACTATTAAAGTTAAATATAAGAAAAGTCAAGTTAAATATACACAAGAAACATAGCTGAACAACGTAGCTATGTTACACTAGATACATAGCTGAACAAAGACGTTAACACATGATCACACACAAGGCAAGAAGCCGACAAGGGGCAGCCAGAGCAGGTATAACGGTTAATGGAAATGTTGACGGCTCTGATTTTCAATGAGCCATCTTTTTTTAACTGGATCTTGAATGTACTACATGTGTTTATTTTTCTAATGGTTTGATGAGGTTCCACTCTATGTTGTCACCTCGTAAGGTTGTTACCTCACACTGAGCACTTAAGAATCCTGTGTGGCCTATTAACGAATCCTGCGCAGTCTTCACTCCAACACTTCAAGTAAAACTTCACAGAGAACGATAAGAGCAAAACAGCCTCACCGATCTGTTTCAAGGAAACATAATTCAAACCGACGTGCGCATTGGCAACAAGAAGCCGAAAAAGAGCCTATACGGAGTAAACTGCTGAAAATCTATACTTTTCACAATAATACCAATCAAGGAATCTCTCTCTCTCTCTCTCTCTCTCTCTCTCTCTCTCTCTCTCTCTCTCTCTCTCTCTCTCTCTCTCTCTCTCTCTCTCTCTCTCTCTCTCTCTCTCTCTCTCTCTCTCTCTCTCTCTCTCTCTCTCTCTCTCTCTCTCTCTCTACTCAGCAAGCTTCACTGGCTCTTCTAAGAACGGTGTTGCCGTTATCGAGCATTGATTGGTCAGTAGGCTGTGCTTTTACACCGGTTGATCTCTAATCTCCAACATAACCTGCTCCCAAGCGTTTTAGGTGTTCAGCATAAGTTACCATGGCGATTTAACCCGGTAACAAGTGAACAACCGTTGTGCTACACAAAACCCTTGGTTGATCCTGAAGTTACCTCGTTAACACCAAATCTTGCCCCGTAGTACTGGCCTCTGAATGAGCATTTCTTAAGGATTTCTGAAACCACAATGTTTACAGGCAAAAACTGCATGCTTTAAAAGAACAAAAAAACAGCACTATTGTATGTGGAAACATGGCGGTCATTACAGTTTACCTCATCAGCTCTACCTCACTCACAGACATGATGACACACTGACTTATATCAGCTGCATTATCTTTACCTCTAGAATTATTTCAAAGTGTCTCTTCTGTTGTTTTATTGACATTATACTATTTTGCATGTTGTATGTGTTTGTATGTGGGTTGGATTAGAGATTTGGAGTTGTGTTCTTTTGTTTTCTGTACAAATTAAATGCATTTTTAAAAAGGGATCTGTATACTGTCTAGTATGGGGGGGATGGAGGGGTATAGTTTCCTAAATAAAGGTTAAATAAGACACCATATTAAATTATGTTTTAATATGTTATTAGATATTATATATTTTATTAATAAATATATCAATATTATAGATATTAAACATTTCCATGGAGTTATTCTATAGATTTCAGCTCATATTATGACAAATTTAACATTTGAAAGCCTTAACATGTATGCTTTTAGATATATATATATATATAGATATATATATATATATATATAGATATATATATATACATGTGTGTGTGTATATGTATAAGTCATGTACATTTACTAGTTCTTCAATGCAGGGATGGTTTAAAGTTGGAGGGTTGTCTTATACACTGCTGTGTATAAGAAAACGTATACACTTTTATGTGTTTTTATATTTACACGGGTTCTTGCATAAATGTGTGAAACAGAGCTGCTCTCACCCTCTCTAATTAGACGTGGGAAGATGAAGCGGTGTGAATAAATAAAAGCAGCTGACTGCAATTCTGGTTAATTAGCATTTTAAATCACTCAACCCTTTGATAAACACCTGTGCTTAGTCAGGTAATGGGACACACATTACTTGAACCGGACAGCATACACATACAGTATGTAACAGTACACAGCTCTGTCATCATATTATACTTTCAATAAGTGTCAACTCTTTAATTGGGACACTTTGCGCACACATCGCTGACCCAGTGAGGTGAAATCTTCATTTTGTATACTTCATTTAATTTTTATTGTAGAGCTCAATATGAAGCCAAATGTAACCAAATATCGAACACTTATATGTGCACAGTTGCATTCAGGTACACCACTGTACCACCACATTTGCCATGCCGTATTCATTCCCCGGTGAAAGCATAATGTCAGACTGACCACAGGTCAGATGCAACAGCTTCATTATTTAGTGGGAAACTGAAAGGTTAAATACAGTAGCATGGCTTCTCATAATAAGAGCTTACTCAGGCTATTGTAAATAGTAATGAGTGGTATATACATACATACATTGACTCAAAACCAAATTACTCCTGCAACGGAGTGCCCTGTGTGTGTAAATGTAGCCCCTGACATTCTGTCAACAAATAAGATATAATGGTGTATTTCCCTTTGAAAATAGCTGAGAAAAATAAGAGGTCGAGAGAGGGGGGCTTGAAGCTGGGTTGATGCATGACCCTTGAACTGATCCAGCTCTGGTCCAATGGAAGCTGCTCGCGAACACACGCATTAGCAACCAGTTGACAGATACGGCGCTGCGTATGCCTGTGATTAATAGCCTGATAGCTCCCTTCACGGAGGATTTGCGGACAGAGCTGCCTCTCAGGTGGGGCGATGTGATGTGAGCATCCCTCTGTGAATATATATCCTGTGTCTGCAGATAAGAGAGTGTTTAACCTTCAGCCAATCACAACCACAGACGTTATTTGGTTTTCCACTGAACGGTAAATTGGGAGCAGTTCTGCAGGCGCTGTGCTGAATCTCATATCTCAGTCCATAAAGCAGAAGCATCAGTTAGGCAAAGTTTTGTTTTCATTTCACAGGAGATTAATAATTTTCAGGAAGGTAGAGCGAGCTCCGTGTGTGACAAAATGTAATGTCTACAGACAAAATGGACTCTGTTGGGTGTTAATATTCAGTCTATTCACTGCATTTGGAAAATATTAACTTACTTTCCTATATCACAAAGCATTTGCAGTATCGGCACTGGAGCCCTATGGTTAAGGGTTCACAGGCTTTGAGCTCTTCCTTTTGCCATAGTGCATGCTGGGATTGGCTCTGGACCCCCAACACTGCGTACTCTTGAATAACACTAGACAGGGAAAGATAATTAATTACTGGCATCATAAAGCCAGACCTAGAGTAATGATGTAAGCACATTTGATTTGCACTGGCATACATATAACAATTGTGCCTCATCAAAATAAATGGGTGGCACTGCACCTCACAGGAAGAAGGCCTTGGTTTCTGGCCCCAGCCAAAAGACATGCAGATTTTGGTAAATTGATGACTTAAATAAATAGGCCTGAAATATTACTTAACTGAAATCTGTAGTTTCAACTACTGAACTCGAAATGCTTCTTGTATTGACTATTGTAATGCACCTTTCTCCTCATTTAGTAGGCTCTTGATCATCTTTAGTAAATCCACATTGCTGCTGCAGGGCTACTCGCTAGGTGTTAATGTGTTGCATTCCATTCTGTGAGAACTCTGAACAAAGCCTCTCTCATCTACACGATCTATAAATGGCAGGAACGTCTGATTGTGTGTGTGTGTGTGTGTGTCTCAAACAAGATTCCAACCTTGACAGGTGTCTCGCTACGAGCGCCTTGCTACGGACACGAGTAAGTGCAGTGCCAAGTGTGACGTTGTTTGGATTACAAATGCAAAAAAAATTGTTAAAGATATATATATCAGTAAAAGAAGGACACATTGGCTTTTTCCGCTGGCCACTCCCCCTCTCACACTGCTCACTGACTGAGCAGACCAGCGAGAGCGTTTTGCTGCCAGAATCAACTCACAGAGGTCAAGCCTGTAGATGATAGGATTTTACCCACAAACTAAATAGTAGTGATCTGATTGTTTCCTAACACTAGGTCAAACAAACGGACTCACATTGCCCCTGTTCTAACGTCTCTTTACTGGCTCCCTGTCATATTTAGAATTCAATTAAAAGTTCTCACCCTTACATACAGAGCATTGCACAAGCAGCCTCCTGCATATGTGGCTGAACTACTTCACCTTTATTCCTCAGCCCAGTCTTATAGGACTAGGTTCAAATTATTATCTGTTCCGATCGATCTTTTGAGTTCCTAACACCTAAGCTTTACAGTCCGTTTTTGTTGACGCTTTCAAAAATCTCATAAAAAAAACCTGCGTTTTAAGACAGGCGTTTGGTTGACCTGTCTGGTCTTTCTTTATTAATGTGTCATTTTAACTCTGTAATCTTAAATCTGTAGTCTTTAATTAATATTTTGTTCTCTTGTTTTTTGTGTCCTAAGTACATTTAGATTTTGTCTGTGAAAAGTGCTTTATTAATAAATTTGACTTACTTTTCCTGTTAAAGTTCATTTTGTACACTTATTTTTGTTCCTACCACACCGGAAGAACCCTAGATATTAGACTGGTAACTAATTCAAAAGCAATGCGTTTGTTTGAGATGGAAGATTTTACCGACAAAACAGGGTCATCATGTTGTTCTTAGTAATTTAGCACCATGATGCCTGAATGGATGCTGGAATGAAGACGTGCAGGGGGGAAAATGAGACCTAAAAAGTCTTTTCTTCAATTGCCAGTCTTAATATTGACACGAGCTAGTGCTAAAAGAAGCCCCTGAGTCTCTACATGTTCCATAGTTCCGAAAAAAAAGTCCTATAGGGAAAACTATTCCATTCATTATCCTATTTTTGCTGTAACCTAACTTTAAAGAGAAGAAACGGGTACTGCACATGAAATAGATGGCTTGGGTAAAGTACTGTTTTAATACCCTGGTTCGGTTACAGTACTGAACTTTCTGCTAAACTTAAGACATGTAGGTCACAAGTTGAAATTTGAAGATGATAATCAGCTTTGTACAGAAATATTTTTCATCAAGAAAAAGAAAGCGAGTGGCACAAACAACAAATCTCAAAACATGATTCATCTCGTCCACCTGATCACTGACCCCAAGCTCGGCCATTCAGACAGATAGCATATGCCCCAACAATGCTGCGTGCCCTGTCATTATGCTAATGGAGCTGGGTGTCAACAGCCTGCTGCTGCACTTTGACAGACGAAAGCCTTATCACATCATTACACATCATTATTGTTTTTAATGAAGTCAACTGCTCCCAAGCAGAGGATACCCTCTCTGCTGTCTGACTCATTAAATGATCTTACATGTGAATAACCCAGGGCTCAATTATCAAGTCACTCGGCTGTCCTCGAGCCTGCTCACCTCCTCCTCCTCACACACTGACACTCAGTCACAACTCCAGCCTGCTCTGTTACTGGGAGTGTTGGAAATGTCCTGATTAGAGTTGCGGCAATTTATCTCAATGCCAATATTCATCACATATTTAGAAATATAGTCATGCTGCCACTGCTAATGTCATAAAGGTTCTCTAGGGGTAAATTAAATCCTTTTATGTATTTTTTTAGCTTGAAAACTGTAACATTAGACTATATTACAGAAAAATGATGAGTGAAGATGTAACTTGATTCAGCTGAGATCAGCTGGCAAAACTGCTGCCATCGCCTAAAGTTTAGAGAAATGGGATCAAGCCCAGAGGGTTGCTGGTTCTGATAAATCTGGGTTGAGAAAGTAAAAGTGCAGTGCTTGCCCCTGCCCCAGCCTTGAGTTAGGCACTTAAACCTTAACTGCTCTAGTTAGCTGCTCATAATGTCCAATGACCAATATGCTGAACCAAACTACTCACAATAACAATGCATGAGTGTTGTAATGTATTGTACTGGGTAACTTCCAAGTATAAAGTATGTAATGGTGTGGGTGTAGAGACAACTTTTGTTTGATGAATTACATGGATATGTAAAACCTTTCAATACCATTACCCATGCCTATACCAACACCGTGACTTCGATACCAGTTTCCAAACCATACTTTTTTTTACAACCATTTTATAAAACAAGAAGAAATTACAACAATACACATTGCGGCACAAATATTTCTTTTTTTCAGTAACTACTAAGTGAGTCCCGTCTCAGTGCATGACGTAGAGTTCTTCCTGCATGTCTCTACGACGTGTACTGTTAGACAGCCAATCACAGACATTGTTATGCTTGGTTGAAGCACGCTACATGCTCATTGGATCACTGACTGATGAGATTTACTCTGTAGGTATTGGAATTGGGTATTGAATGACGAGGCCTTTTTCAATACTCAATACTTTAGAGGCAATTCGGTTGGCGCCTTACAAGTATTGAACTCAGCACCCAGTCCTAAACACCAGTGTTTGTGTTATGTGTGTGTCTGTACACAAGTTTGGTGTGTATGTCATCCATCAGAGGGCTTGTCATTGGGGAGTTCCTCTCCACTCACTGCAGGACATTCATCACATGAAGGTGAAACCAAAACTCCACCAGCTGCTCTTTATTAACACTCTACCTTTCAATGCAGCCATCTGCCAGCTAGAGAAAATAATGCTGAAGGCCTTTTGGGATAAAGGGTGGAGATAAACAGAAGACACAGGTTTGTGTTTCTTCACTTGTGACCTTCCATTGACAACATTCAAACACTACACCTGCCACTACATGCTTAACCTCTCTCTGTACACCATGTTCTGTCATTTTGGATTTAGGGTAAAAAACAAGCAGACAACTGAAGAGAAAGCTCATTCATTAAGAAGCCCCCTGGTGGTAAAACAGCAGAACTTTTTAATGCCCTGATGCATATCTTACTAGGCCACCATAAACAAGAAGTGCATGAGCACAAGTAGAAAACAAAATCCTTCAACTCTTAGCAGCCCAATCAGCTGAATAACAGCTGAAACTGTGAGCCAACTAAGCAAACTGTCAGTTTTTCATTTGCACTACAAAATAGAAGATACCTTTCTGCCACTTCCCTTTAGATTTCCCCGATTAGTAAATGACAGCGGTGCTCCACATGCAGCTTTCAAGGTGTAAACCCTAAATAAATCAATGAGCATTCCCTCACCTTGCCGGCAGCCTGAACTGCTGCAGCCGCGGCTAAACTACACTCCTCAAAGTAAGCCACAGTTGACATGCTTTGGGCAACAGGTGCAGAGAGCTGAGGCCCTTTGTACTTTGAGCATCTGTGTTATAGCTGGGAGCACTTGGCAGATATTTTTGGGGAAGCACTAGATGAGGCTTCCGCTGTTGCTATGAGACTCTTGAGAATCCCTTTGAAGCGTGGCACAGTTGAGTTCGAAGTTAAAATAGCTTTAACTTCTTGCACTTGGTGCTGTTGACGCCAAAAACATGCCATGTTTTAGAAAGACAATAGCTGTATACCTATACAATGGCAATATTGACAACAATGCTGCTAAGGGAATGAGAATGACGATATATTGTGACGTTCATTGCAGATACCATTGCGGAACACGGAAATTACAAAAGGTACACCATAGCACGACAAACAACTTTGGAACAGAATGAACCCGCGCTCTAATCCACCACCTCCTGGGCCTTGGCCTGTGGAAAGCAACAAACTTAAAATGAAAATTTTAAAACTGGCGAGTGTCAGCAACATCTTTGTTATTCAACGTTGAGGAGGTAACATCTCGTGATCTCGTGAAGTGTTTTAAAGTTATAAAAAAACACTATTTTTATCATACTGCCCATAGCTGCTGCACCTATTCACCCTCTGGATGAGATGTCTCATTAATCCGTCATCCCAGAAAAGCCCAGACTGCTCTGAGAGTCTTCACGGACAGCACGCAGCCAGGAGGGCATGATACGGGAGGTCTCCAGGCTGCAACCATACCCAACTCCATACCAGACACCAAGAGCCTGGGTCTGATCGAGGTTTCTTCCTAAAAGGGAGTTTTAGGAAGAAACTCCATTAGATACAGTCTGAGGAAAAGCTCCCGCTTCTCACCCTGATCCGATCTAAACTTTAAAACTGCTTTGTGTTTTTTCTCTCACACGTGGTGTGTTGTCTTTGTGCTGGTGATTGTGGGGGCTGTGCAAGTAAGTGTTTATTCAAATATTTTATATTATTTAATTCAAGGGGAATTCAACAACGGGAAAAGGATTGAGGAAGATTAAGCATTGTGTTTCACAGTGTTTAACTGTTTCACTATGTTTAAAGGTTCAACGCAAGATCTTTCCGAAAGTCAATTAGTTTTCATGTTAAATAATTGTGATTTCAATATTGACCAAAATAATTTAAAAACTTGATTTTGTTTGATTTTTTCCCCATAAATAAGCAGCCCTAGTTTTAGTATATATGTAATCTCACGCTAATTATTTTGCCCAGCATGTTTCCCTGGATTAGGGAGTCACCAAATGGGGGAAATGTCTTTACTTTTGTAGGAAAACGCAAGATTCAGGCAGCAGTTCAATACATGAAAATATAATGGTACAAAAGGCAGTGAGGTTCTCAGCCAATTTTTCTACTGGTTCGGATTTTTTAAAACTTAAACGCTGGATACTTGCTGCGACAACATTCAAATTGGATTAGATGTGTGTGTATGCATTTTCTTCATAGACGTGATGTGTGCCTGGCATGGCCCCTACTTCCTTGTAAAGTCGCGGCTCATCTTGGTTGCACTGGAGCATTAAATTACTGCTGTGACAGTTACAATGAAAGGTTGTTGGCGGGTTTAATTGTCAGTAGTTAAATATGGTGTGAATGTAAGGCGGCCTGGCAGAACGTTTGGGTCATAAACCACTCTGAGCTGTTGTGCTTTGTGGAGCAGAGCAGAAAATCACTACTCCAAAGGAAAATCCTTGACATGTACTCTGACGGCTAAAATCAATCCCTTGAACAAAGCTAAACTTCGGGGTAAATTTAGAGTCTTGGCCTACGTGCAAAAATATCCCATCATTCCCTCAAAAGGGAGAAGACGAAGATGTAATATTCATGCAATCATTCATCGCTTGGCAGTACACAGTGATTCGTACAGTATGCTGTTGATACATAGTTTTTATCAGAGCCGGTGCATTTACTTAGGGGGGCACTGGATCTTTTTTAAAAAGCCCGGAGCTCAATAACTCTGTGTAAGAGAGTGATTTAGTTTAATGACACTCTGACATCTGTGTGTGTGTGTGTGTATGTGTGTGTGTGTGTGTGTGTGTGTGTGTGTGTGTGTACAAGGCCAAGGACATTGTCTGAGCTAAGTGGAGATGACTGATGTCCTCTTAGTCATAATTGTGTCATTACCACCCTGTGGAACATGATCATTGGTCCCTGTGGTCTCCGATGTAATTAACAGAATAGGGGTGACTCGAGGGAAGACTCAGGAGAAACGTATGTCCGTCTCCAGACTTGACCTAAACCATCTCTTCACCTTACAATAAAAACACCTCAAGTCTCTGTGTGAGATAGTAGCTGGGTGCAGATCGGGAGGCTGACTCGTTGGAGGTCTTAGACTGGTTAAAGCTCAGTCTCAGGCTCTGTGTTAACACGGTGAGCAGGGCCATACCATTCAAGCTGTTGAACCAATTCATCGCTTTAACCGACATGGCTGAGGCACAGGCTACAGTCGCACTAAAACTCCACTGCCCACCTTGTGCCACAAGTGTACGGTGCACTGAATGGGACCTGTATTCCGATCCTGCCCCCAACAGATGGATACCGGGACTATAGTCATGTGAACTACATGTTTGCTACGTCACAACTTAATCGGCAAAGCTGTTTCCATCTCCCAATTTGCACATGAACTCTTTTTCAAAAAAGACAAAAACCACCTCAAGAGATCCACATTTTCTACTGTGATACTTCAGAAATGCAGCTAAAAATAAAGAGAGGGAAACATGAGTATGTTCACAAGTAACCTGGTGAACTGCCAAGTGAAACATCACAACCTATTCTTCAGACTCAGGAATCAGGGATCTTGCCTGTAATGCTATTCACCTTTCTTTGGGCATTCAAGTCCAACAAGTTTTTGATGAACTTAAATTCTCAACATTATGAGTTGACGAGGATCCCAAAAATGCACCATAAGTGCAGGATAAGGTGAGGCTAGACTGTCTCATTTGGGAAGGAAGTGCAAGACCGGTCCGCTTTCCTTCAGTCCTTCAGAGATAACACCTTTGTAGGCCGCGTCCTTCAAAGAAGATGGCAACTGAATTGGGACAAAGACAGTGTTTGATAGATGGCGTGTCCCAGTACTGAACACCAGTATAGATGTGGAAAAGGAGCTTAGACTACATCTCCGCATGCATGTCTGTAACAACCCTGTGATAGAGGGCTACTTGGTCAGTCAATGGCAATGTCTGTCATTTATTTAGTTCACACACAAACTGCAACTGCAGTTTTACACCTTTTAGTGTGTCCCCGCATCGGAGAGTACTGTCCACCATTTGCGAAGCCCGAGCCCCTATCAGTTTTAACATGTAAAGACCAGATTGTCTTTAAGTGTGAGATAAGTTCAAATGTGAGACCTCAGCTTTACAAAAAAAATATTACTGCTTAAATTGAGGTTTGTCAGTCTTCAATGAAATGTTGCTCCTCCCAAAAAAACATTACAGTAGTGATAAGATCTTTGCCTTAAGAGTTCAATTTCTCAACAGTAAGAAACGAGGAATAGAAGCGTAGGCAGCTTTACTGTGTGATAAAGACGTTCTGACTATCACTTTGGCAATCTGATGACATATCACAAACGAGCTAATAGAAAATAGTCCTGATGCTTGGGGTGAAACACAGATTGATGCTAATTAAATAAAACAGGTCTTCGGGTAATATGCACTCGCTCCCATTAGGCTCCTTGGAGCAAATACATTTTGCAAGCTTGCTGGAGCTTTCAGGCTCGATTCCAAAGGAAATTGGAATATTTTAGCCCGTAGACCATGCGGAGCAGCAAGCCAGCGAGCCCTGTGGCTCGAGGATTACCACCCCAATCCCCTCCAGCTCAGAAATGGTCCTGAAAATGAATGGGAATAAGCAGGGATAAATAACCATATGAGGAATGAGGCGAGGGACCAGAGCGATGCCAAGGACAGCGTTGCATGCAGTCAGTGTAGTACAGATGGCAGAGATGGATGCCACCCAGATGAGAGTTAGAAAAGTGGGACATGGGGAGAGAAAGTTCTCAGAGGAGTAGACATACATAGACACACACACAGACACACACACACACACACACACACAGTATTTCAGTGAAATGACTGTAGTTCATTACAGGTCTATCACTGACCTTTTACCAGAGTGCTCACCCACTGTGACTCCGGCAGACTTCTGCCAGCGTTGCACAGTGGGCCGAGTCAATCCACCCGCTGCACACTGAGAAGCTGTCCTCACGCTCTCAGTATTTCAGGAACATGGACAGAGCTTGGCTAGCACTAATGCTTGTACTTCCCAACACTGTCCTCTCTTTCATTATCTCTGTTTGAGCAGTGAAAAGAGGGCTTTTATTGTTATTTTTATCCCTGTCCGTCCGTCCGTCCGTCTCCTTGTTTGTTCGCACACAGGAAGCTTTTTATGTACTTAAGGATGATATCAGTTCATTTCGACCCGGATCTTCGCCATCAAATTTATCAGTTATTATAACATTATGCTAACCACCTTATTTGCATAATTGTGGCATTGCTTTTATTGGTAGGATAAGTCAATTCGGGGAGGATTGACGCTTTAAACAAATACGCTTGGCTAGTCTGTGTTTGCTTATAACCCTTAAAATACACCAACTGTGTTTCTGGCCCAGTCTGACTTGTTTTCAGCAATGTTGCCGCCGCTAAGATTTCAGCAACTAACTTAGTAAGCACACTGTTACGAGAGAACCTGTGGGCCAAATGTGCAGAATTCAAGTTGCAATAAACTGGAATTATCCTTTAACCGGTGTAGTTTTGGTTTCAACAATGCCGTGTTCCACACTCACACAGATGATTTAATTCACCCATGGAAGGCTGAGAGTATAACCGAAGTCTAATCTGTTGGTCACTGAGCAGCTCACTGGAGCTAGGAGTTAGGGGGTCTTGCTCAAGGGTTCCTTAGCTGTGGTAATAAGAGAGCGGTTTCGGTTTTCCCCACTGACATTTATCCTGCTGGTCAGGGGATCAAACCATTGACCTTTCTAGCTAGACTTTAGCACATATACTGTATATTTCTTGAACTATGGATCAGCTGGTGAGATCTCCATGGTGACCCAGCCTTAAATAGAGACCAATTGTAATACAGTAATGGAGTCCTGTGACGGTCAGTTCTTTCCGGATTGGAATGATGCCCACATCGTAGGAAAGCAGGACTCCTATGTAAAATTTGAAAGAAGTGCCAGACTTGATAATAGTGAATGGATAAAAATGCATTCCCTGTGACAGTTTTTTGGCTTTCTACATATAATACAGGTGGCCTTAACTTGTCAAATAACTGTTAAGAGTTCATTAAAATAGTCTGCAATGAATCTTTCTAATCTTATATTAATATTAATACAGGGTATATCTATTTTACCCAGTCGATTATGTACAATTATTATTATTCATCTTGAATGTACAGTATGCTACAATATATGGATATTTTACAAAGAGACGTTCTATCCATTTTTTCCATTTTGTGTGTGTGTGTGTGTGTGTGTGTGGGGGGGGGGTCATTTTTAGTCCTTTGTTTTGCCCAGACAGCTGAATACATGAAAGGGGAGAGAGAGTGGGGAATGACATGCAGCAAAGAGCCACAGGTCGGAGTAAACCTCTAAATATGGGCGCCCGCTCTACCACCTGAGATATGTGGGCGCCCGAGCAACATAGGCATTTTAACACTATTAAGTACAGGCATTAGCCTGTCTTCTGGTGTATTCAAGTGCTGGTGGGAATGTCTAGGACTTTCAAGTTGATTACTAAACAAGTGTTCTGTCTGGGAAGACAATCAAACTTTTATGAAGGGCACAGCTTACAGGAAGTTGTTGGCAGAGGCTTGCACTGCTGCCTTTTAGCTTGTCCTTGTCTTCAGCTACCTTACTTACTGCCTGTCCCCTTTGTTTCGCCCCCCCCCACCGACATCCTCATTCCACAATATACAGAATATACTGAGGAGGAGCAGGCGCTGTTGCTCATTCGTTCCCTGTCATTACATCCTCGTTTTTACACGGTGGAGGCAGAGTTCCCACAGAGAACCTGATTGATTCACAGAAGTACAAACACAGCCAATTACTCTTTAATGCTACCGAGTGAGAGCCAATTCAGCCAGAGGCGCTCGCCAATGTCACAAAAGACAGACGCACGCCGCCGCTCCCATCATCACAGGCTGAATAAAGACAAGGATTATCTAAACTGCTCCCAATCAATACGCCACTTTCTTTTGCATCATGCCTTTCAGCGCATATCACATTAGCTCTCATCAGCGCTACATGGAGAGCATTAATGGTAATGACTTGACAATGAAGTGGTCTGTAGTAAAGAATGAGTAAAACCTTTGCAACGCATCACATGTGCATTTCCATGTTTATCTGGCTCCTGGTGTTACGTGTGACCAGACTCAGCAGGAAAAAGTAAGCAGGAGCTGTCAGTTTTAGCGGATTAGCTATAGCATATAAAGGGCAGGTGCTGCACTCCTGGTAGAGAAACATTGTGTGTCCCTGAGCTTATCTAAAAACCCAGGACAGTCACACACACACACACACACACACACACACACACACACACACACACACACACACACACACACACACACACACACACACACACACACACACACAAATCCTACTGTGGAAGTCATGCAGGCCCGCTCTGCCCTTGATTAGCACATTTCCAACCTCTGTGGATATGTTTCCTGCAGATTTGAACTACCACGGATCTATGTGTATTTCTGTCTGTTTGTATCTGCAGCCCCCCACCTCCATCAACCCCTTCATTTCTGTGGCTGTCAGTCTGTGTACTGGACTGACCCACCCAGAAGCCAAATGCCGGCTCATCTCAGCTCATCTGCGACCATATGAAGGATAGCAGCCCCTCTATCAGGCCCACCAACATGTAGAGGCAAGATGGATGAAATCCCCCCCAAATTACTTCCTAAATCCTAATTCATCCTCGGTCCCGGGTATATAGAATATGGATACAACGTTATCAGCAGTGAACATCTCGGCAAACAGGTCTCAGGACATGAGGAAAGACTATATGGGTAGCAATTACTGAACCAGCAACCTAAAACTCCAGAGTTATTGAAAGGACAATCAAAACAAAGACACCTAAAAAAAAGGGTCAGTTCTCCCAAAAAAGAATTGCTGAGGTTTTTAGATATCCGTCTGAGATTTCTGCCACCATCCCAATACCATGGAGGTGAGTGCTCACAGCTTTGAAAAATCAACGCTTATCAGCAGATTTCAGTTGACTGAGTAATTACTGAGTAATTTATCTCCAAGAAAACTGTCTGCAGTGATGTCTTTACATTATCAAGAGAGAACAGGATGTGTTTCTATTCAATTCATGTAAGAAGGGGACATTGCAAACCAATAAAAATACATGATCATACTTGGGTTAAAAGTACCAGAATTAGCCTAAAGGCTATTTTTCATCCGTTGTGTTATGTAGTGTCAAATATGTATCTTTGTTGTACAATGCTTTTAAGGCAAAAATCTCCAAAGGGTTCAATCGACCAAGTAAAAACTGACTTTGTTAAACACCTTTTTTTTAGTGAGATAAAACTTTATAGTTTCTTATTAGAGATAATAAATCTTGTAACGCACCATATGAATTATAATGTTAAAAGACTTTCAAGGTAACTGGTCTTATGGCGTTTTTCCACTGCTGGTAACAGCTTGCCTCGGTTCGCCACGCCTCGGCTCGCCTCGGCCCATTATGCTTCCGTTTTCCATTGCAGATTGAGTAAAGCCTCAGCGTGGCTGGTCACTCTAGCAACGCGTGATGACGTCTTTTTCAGCGCGGCTCACAACAGCACGTCGGCTACGTGCCGCAGCCAGAAGAAATGTTTTGTTTCAAAAGAAGCTGAAGGAAGCAACGAAAATCACCGCTAAAAAAAACAGGAGTTTGGGAATTCTGACGGAGTTCAGACATCGACATGACTGTTGTTCGCCGACACAAAAGGGTAAGTTAAGTTTCCTGGTAACATTTGCATGTGTTCAGCGTCGCAGTCAGTATTTACTATACGCTATATAAAGTACATGAACTTTAGCAACCATGA